>NW_020450680.1:407327-563287 GCF_003343035.1 Apteryx rowi | reverse complement strand
GCAGCGCGGGCAGAGGGGCGCCCCGTCCCGCCCCGGGTCCCCCCCGTGGGTCTCCCCTCGCCGCTGGGTCTCTCCCGCGGCCGCTGCGCGCGGCGCCGGGCGGAGCGGCGCAAAGCGGCGCCTCAGGGTGCCCGCGCCTCGGGCAGCAGCGAGCGAGTGACTGGCCCTACACGAATCGCTAATGTCAGAAGCCGTCCGTCACGGGTGTCTCTGCTGGCGCGCACACCTGCGTTCAGCGTATTGTTTGCTCTGCAGGCGGTTTCTGTAAAATACCGCTATACCAGACTGTAAGAATAAAGGATGAAGTGGAGCCTAAGGTACACCTAAATTACTCATAAAATAAAACAGCAAGAACTAATTAAAAAAACCCACGCTTTTCAACTGGATGAGGCACCTCTCCTATGGAAGTGGGACAGTCTAAAGGCAGGTAAAAGTTTTGGTATACTGGTACATTCCAGCTGAATGTCTCTTTACTGCAACTCAAAAAGGAAACGATCCGAAGGCTTCCCTGTTGTGTTTAGTTTTGCTCTATTCAAGTTAACTACGGTTGTTGTCATTCTTACTGGATTTTATGGGCATCTAAAAAACTTTTTTTTAATGCAGGTTTGCATAGGTTGATTGCCTGATAGGCTTTTTTTTTTTTTGTCTTCAGGATTTGCTAGCTTGGTTGTTTCCTACAGAATTGCTATTCTATGATTATTGGGATTTCCAAATATATGTGTTCCTACAGAAAGAATCTTTAACTGATTCTTCCCAGTAGAAATAGTAAAAGCTTTAAATGTCTGCACTTTATTAAGAAATAACCTCTCCTCCTCCATGAGTTCTGGAGTTTAGGCAAACTGATACAGATGGAGTTCTGTTCTATGTCTGTGCTTTCTAGGGAGTCCTGCAACATAAATAGAAGAGTATAAACACCTGATACGTAAGAACATTCCCATACCTCATAGTATTCCTGTATTTTGCCACATGAGCACTGCCCCTACAGAAAGAAGAATCATCAGTACATTTAAAACATTGACGTGCTTGTTGTGTCTAAACAAAAGTTCATCTTGCAGTTAGATTTCACTCTCACCTTGATGATAGCTTTTGGAAAGGTTCAACAGAAATAATTTACTAGCCTTTCCAGCATAGTATAGTTTTGTAAGCAACATAGTTATTGTTGGCTAAACTGCATTTGYTGCCTAAGGAAAGTACAATATCTGTTAGAACAGTAGCGACATTGCATTACAGGTGGTGCACAAGAGAAGCAAGATGAAAGTTCAGGGAAGCCGGATAAAAAGACTAGCCCTTCATCAGGGTTGGTCTTTGATAATGTTTTATGTAAAGTCTGTAAAATATTAATACATCTTAGTATACTAGCCAAAGCAGTAAACATTCTGATGAGAATCACATAAATATGTTGCTTCCTGAGCAGCAGTAGTTAATTTTCAACCAACTACGCTTTATGTAAAAAACTGCGGGTGTGCATGCCGATGTACGCCACTGCCCTCTTACGGATGAAGTGTTTTGTCTCAGAGAGGCTAGAACAGGCTGATGCCAGCACTCGAAAGAGCAGGATCTGGACTATTATATTTAAGTATGTATTCATTTTCACATCCGGGCACAYGCAAGGAACCATACACCTTGCACATTTTTTACACGAGGAGACCTCCCTTCTTGAAACCATTCCATTCGTATGTACAGTTCATTACTTAGCAAGAGTCATGCAAGGAACTAGATGATGCAGTGGAGAAACTGCAYGTTGCATAGGGCAGAGAACCGTTAAGAACACAAATTTGAGGTAAGAGGCAGCTTCTGTCTTCCAATTAGTAAAATCCCTGGACTTTTRCAATTGTAATTTCTATTTAAAATATTTTCATATCTGTGAAAATACATTTTACATGTTTTTTCATGTAATAAATTGTACTTCAGAAACTTTCAGACACAAACTTTGTTTTCTCTCTAGTGTATGCCATTTCTCTCCTTCTGGAAGCCACTGGATAAAGTAAGAGAGAAGTGAAGGGCTGTAGACAGAAGAGAACAGCAAAAGGCAAAAAGACTGTCAGCAGCAGAACTGGTAAGCCTGGTTTCGTATGAACCTGTTTTCTGTATCCAGCATCCTTAGTGCAATAAACCTACCATGTCCCCTGTACTCCTCCTTCCCCTGTGCTGATACCTTCTGTTTCTCTTATGGGCCAACCAGCCTACAGGATTTATGTCTTCAGCCGTCTCCACCAATGCAATCATGCTTTCTATTCCCCCACCCTCCCAAACCGTACTGCAATAATTCCTGTTTCTAACACATCTCCAAGTATCCTTAGTTTTTCCTATGTCTTCAAAATACCAGGCAGTGTATGCTGGACCTGGCGCTGAACAGGCTGGCTAATTGACCAGTTGGCAGGCCAAGAAGAAGAGATAACTTGATCTCTGTTGAGCACTCTTCTTTAGTAGGGATCATTTGATCTTTTCTGGATATGACCACTGTTTTCCATAAAACCGTTAGAATTTTAATACCTTTAGAAATCTTCTGTCAGGTTTTGCCAATGAAATAAAAGTAATTGGGAAGTGGGCCTGACGGATATACACCATAATCATTTAAATCTGCTTCCTTAGGAAATTTGTCTAAAAAATAGTATAAGACATTTCAGAATAACATTCCACTTGTCAGCATGCAAATCTTTTGAAACATACAGACATTTGTAATCAAATGCACTAAAGAGCAAAAGCATTAAATGTACTGAAATACACTAATGCGTTGAAAAGCAAAACCAGGTCCGATCCTCATTGTAACACTACAAAATGCCACTGAAGATCATAATCCTGATGGCAGGATAACCAGTATGCCTGAAAAAGTAATGTTAGCGATCAGTATATTTAGATTCTTGAAACAAACTGAGCAACTGAATGCTGAGTAAGAGAAACCCTTGCCTGTGGGAATAAACATATAAATAAAACCTATTTGTGAAGTACATCCTCAAAATCTGAGATCACTTCAATGGCTCAAAATCAAAGTAATAAGAATCATGGAGCAAGAGGACTTGTGTCATGTCAGAAAATGTATAAAAAGATAGGGTCTTAAGGGAGCTGTCATCTGAAATTTTTTTATTTGTGGATTTAGGAATTAATTTTAACATTAATATTATTTCTACTGAAAAGAATAAACACACTTTTGCTTTAATATACACTTCTTCATACTAAAATAAACTATATTTTATAGCTAATTTTTTCAGAAAGGATGGTGTTTCACCATCTGTAACTTCCACATTAGCCCATCTTTCCCATCAATCTCAAGCACAGACCAAAAAGGTTAATCTTATTTCCTTGTAAAGTGACCCCCAGAGATGCAGTGGCAATCTCCTTTCAAAGGCTAAAGGCCAAGCAAAACTCCCACTGACATCAGTTTAGTAAGAGTTTACCACTGATGCCCATGCTGATATTACTGGATTTATATGAGCAACTATAGCACACAGTGAAGGATGGCTGACTTTCTTCAGTCCCTGGTGGAAATGGGCAAGGATGTTCTGCCATGACTTTGCTCCTTTCTCATTGAAGAGCTTTTTTTTTTTCAACAAGATGTCTATGCTGCAGTTAGTGCTAGCTTTAAACTATCTAGCTCAATTACTGTTAGTGTAATTCTGGCCACACGGAGCTCAGCATGGTTGATATTGATTGGTCAGTTTGATGGCAAACTGAGTTTTGTGCTGTCCCTGCCACACTTTGTGTTGTGAACTAGTCGCACCAGGATCAATGACTGTAATACAAATGTACTTCTAAGGCTTCTGTTTGTGCTGTGCAGCAAGAATCTCTGCTATTATTATTCTTATATCTGTGAGGAGGGAGGAAAAAAGGGGTGATATGTTTTCGGTACATTTTGGTTTCTAGTTTTAGATCTTTATTCTGTATTCAAGTAGGTGTCTAGCTTAGGGTATAACAAAAGTTGCTGTGCTGTGTCTCAAACCTAACAAGGCTAAGACGATATTTGATTTTTTGATTACTTTTTAGTTTCTTGCTTTCTGGAGGAGGCTTTCATTTGTGTATGAATATTGTGAACTAGCTGTCTGTGACAAAGTGAAGGTGGGATCATACCTTTGCACATACTTTGTTGCTTTTGTAATAACTTTCAATATGAGTCATGATCAGGGAATATGCGGAAGAAAAAAGCAGTCGAAGCATTAAAGAATTACTGGGTTACAAGTTCTCAGTATTTTGCTATGCTCCTCATAACCTCACTGCATTCCCCCCAGGCTGGTCGCTGGAGGACACTTACTGGGCTGATGGGTTCTTATGATCCCTGTAGCCTAGCTGCAGTGTACGCTGCTCTGTCCTGTAGAAATGCAGTAAGGTGCTGGGTGCATGCAAGTGGTCAAGAACTTGATTAAAATGATCATTACACTGTTGGGAACAGAATGCCCTTGTGTTATTAACCAGCAAGCCTGAAATTGCCCTTACTACAAACAAGGTTAAAGAAAAGGCAGAGAAGAATGCTTATTTAAAAAAAATCAAACTAGATCGCACAGCCATGAAGGTTTTAGAAAAGACACAGCAAACAGAAATGCAAGAACCTCCTGTCTAACATGTTTATGCTAAAATCAAGTGAACTGTTTTTGTTCTTACATCCAGCTGATACACTGCAGACCTAATCTAGGTGTTGGTCCAAATACTCCTTTGCTTCTCTAGAACTAGTGCTCTGTCCACAGGAGACATTCTTGCGTGGACAATCCTGTTCAATCCTATTCTAGGAATGTTACAGTCTGATTCAGATCTGCTCTCTCAAAGATTTGTAACTGATTCAGGATGTAGCTTTAGAATTACTGACTGCCTTAGACTTCTTGGAACACTTACATGCCATTTTTATAGTGTGCTAGATTGTTAGCAAATTTTTAAGCTATTAAATAATTTTCCCCACCTGCAAAGGCTACGTACGAGTCACAGTGTAAAACTTCCTGATGAACTGGCTGCTATGTTTCATATCAACAGTAAACTGACAACCATATAAATGCGTAAGTAGAATTACTGCATTACTGTAGATTGGGAACAGACAGAACTGTAATCAGCCACTTTGGGGTGATAATGGGTTAGAGTGACTGAATTCCAATTTTATTCTTCAGGAACATTGTGACAAATATTTAGAGCTTTCAAAACACAAATATCTGAGGCAAGTTGCAGGGCCCAAACTATTTTTTTCCTTTTAAACATGCAAAGACATGAATACAGTAAAAGATAGTCAACATTAAAMATTCATAAAACTTTACTTAGTCTCCATTACCATACCTCATTACCATGGTATCTGAAAGAAGCTGAACGTCTGGAGACTAGATGCTTGGCATGTGTACTATTTAAACAAAAAAATACGATAGTGGATAGGAGGAGCTGGAAGAGCTAAGGAGAGTCAAAGACACCTTTGTAGGTGGACTGTGCAGAGGGCAGGTTTGTTGTGGGCATTGTGAGAAGACTACATGAGTCACGTCAGGTCTACAATTCCTGGTTTCTGTCTTTTGTTTGTATTTGTGTTTTATACTTCCAGAAAAGCATTTCAGCTTCTCTCTCACTCTGAAATCCTATGAGGCAGACAAAGTTAGTCAACAAACTTCATGAACAGGAAGGAAGCCACAGCACTGTGCTATTTTATCTTGTGAGGTCCTGCACTCAAATGAGCCGTTCTAGAGGCAAACATCCTTGGCCAAGGCCTGTACATGAGCGTCTATCCCCCCCAAAGTAGCAGGCTGGAAGCTCTGGCACTCTTCACCTTTTCACGCAAAATATACCTTTAGAACATACCATTATGCACCTCCCTTAGTCTTTGGCCTTTCAACCAGCTGAGAAGTATTTGTGTCCACTAATTCTCTTTTGGTGCAACTGCACCACAATTAAATGAAAATTCAGGAAATTCTACAGGTCTTAACAAACAGCTGATGTCTCATTCTACGAGCAGTTACTGCAAGGCTCCTGTGTGTTTACAGAAGGACAAGTCTTTACAAACCAGTTGTGCTTTTGTGGTAGCTAAAGAATGAGAAATGTATAGCAGCAGCAAGCATGTCTGTACTGTGGTTCATGTGCGCTTTATGGTGAGTCCTGAAGTTCCTGTTTTGTCCAAATCCAGGAATCTGTTGAAATGCACCACAGTCCCTTCACCTAGATCTCCTCTGCAATGAAACTTGGTCAGCTTGGATTTTGTCCCAGAAGAGAGTCAGAATGTAGCTGYGCAACACTCCCAGGCTTAGGAGCAGGGGAACAGTAAAATGCTCCAGGATGCATATGTGACACCTTTCCATATGTTTTTAGAGCAAATTCTACAAGAAGAATTTACTAGCTTGTTTAAATTCTAAAATAAGCCATTTTAGAGTTTTGAGTGCTGCAATAGTTTGATAGCTTGCCAAAAAAAATAAAACCATCTGATAGAGTTGTAATGTTAGTTCATAAAAGCATGCTCAGCTAGTTTCTTTAAAAAGATTTACTTCCTTAAAATAGTATTTTCCTACTAAAACTGCCTGCTGGGCAGAGCTCTTTGACAGGCCAGTAGAATTATCAGCATGTTTAGTTTTCAAACAGCTCTGCCACACTTGCACAGTTCTGCTGTGCTATCAATAATATGAGTGATGAAATAGGTTTTGTACATGTTTGCATACTAAGATATAAAAATCAAAATATGTTACAAAATTTGAAGTGCACTAACATTTCTATCCAAAAGTAGTCAAACCAGTATCCTTACCCCAGGGTAAAGCTCTTCCTTTGACTGAAGCATCCCTTTTTGGAACATATCCTCAGATACAAGGAAAGTTGCATTTTAATTAGCACAAATTAATTATCAAACTAGCACAAATTTAATTAATTAGTACAAATTATACCTATTGTGTGGTCTGAAAGCTACAGAAGCCCCCTTCATAGCTTCAGATATCTGTGATTTCAGGTACACTTAAGAAAGCATATAGGCAGAGGTTCAGATGTGATCAATGTACTATCATTTTCTTGTATAACATCTTAGAAGCAAAAAGCAAGAATTTCCAACAAAGCTTGATTCTGAAGGAAAACTTCCTACATGAAACCCTGACAAATTTTGAATTATATGGGGATGAAGGTAGGGGAATAAAGGGACAGGGACTGTGTAGACAAATAAACTGTCTTTAGATATTTAGCAATCGTCATTGCTTAATATAATAAGAAAAGTTCCCATAGATTGCCACTAACCTCCACCCATGCTAGAAAGAAAAGAAAGAATCAGGGGAGTAATCCTTCCTTCTCCTTTTTCCTTGTCAAAATTCATATCAGAAGTTGTTCGTGGTTGCCTAATTTACTGAGTGTCTGACTTGCTGTGTTATTCCTGTCATTGTATTACTTTTGCTACCATAGTTTTTCTCTACAAATTGGGGAGTATAGACAAAAAACCCTTTTACTTATTCAAAATAAGATTAAGAAGGTGAGATGAATTTATGGAGTATTTATGGCACTACTTTGTATTTCTTTTATAAAGCTTGGGACTTGGCTTTCAAGTTGATAAAGACACTGAGACACAAGATGAATCCTCTGAGGCTTCTGGCACTACAAGGCTATATAATCGCTTTGGGATTGCCAATTTTTTTTTTTTATTTTTATTTTTTATTTATTTATTTTTTTTTGTAGCTTTGTGTCACTTTCACTCCCACACATCTGGCAACAGCCCTCTCTGCACTGGCTTAGTTTAAAAACTTATCTCATAGATCATTACTAGCAATCAATTCCAGTCTTTGTACTTACTTATATTGTCCCACAGCCTGGAGTCACTGATTTTGTGGAACTAGGAATTTGGTCTATAAAATATCTACTCACAAAAAACAGAAAATATCCCCCCAAACGGACCCTCTAGCTCTTTGTTTGTGAAGTTGGCTCTGAAAATGTAAATCACATCAAACTGATTCTGCGGGCCAAAGAAAACAGGCAGCTGGATTCCATCCCCTTTAGCTAGGCACCAGCCCTTAAATATCTCTTGAATATACACTTTTATATGAGCTACAGTCAAACTCATTTTCAATTATTATTTTCCCACATGTCCCAGAAATTCAGACACCAACTCTGCATATGGATGTGACTAGGGCTCTGACAATGGATAAATATGCCAAAAATCTGTTAGCAAGCACCACTCCAAACTGCTAATGCATTTCTACCAGCATTCTTCTCTAAAGTCACACCTCCACTAAAAAAAGGGTGTATTTTTCATCTATGTCACAGTCCTTAAATATAGATGAGGCAGCTGCGGTCAAAAAACTTGTCAGGAAATGCTCTGAGCTAGGTGTTTTCCTGTGTGCTAGTTCACATTAGTTGGTGAGCATTTTTCTGCAGTTGCAGATACAATTGGAAGCATTTTTATTAATAGTATTTATTGTGCTGGTTTCTTTTTAGATGACAGTGATGTGGAGCATGAAAGCCGACTCGCCTCATACATTGAGGACTGCAGCTTAAAATGAAAAAGCCTGGAAAGTGAAGAATAGGTAAGACAAAGGAGGGAGATAATGACTAGCATAGATTCAGTTCTCTCTGCAAGATAAATTAAATGATTTGCTGGACAGGAAACAAAGGGACAATTCCCAGGACTAAACCACACATCTCCAGTCTTGTGACCTATCTCCTAGAATACCCTAAAGGAGCACCTGTTGCTGGGCAGCAGAGACATTCCCTAGTTGTGGGGAAAAATGGTATGGAGAAGCTCGAGATGCAGTGTACTCTACTAACCCTCCATTCCTGGTCATCAGATTTCAAAAGAGAAATTGGCAACTGACAGGTAATAAAAACAGAATATTCTCCAAGAGTTCCAACAATCCTTCATGAATACTTTATCCCAGCAAAAAACATAGCAGAGTGAAAAATCAGGATATAACTAACTTGAAATGCTTTCCCTTTCTATTTTCATAGGACAGATTAACAATGTTTTGACCCTAGGTAGTGCTACATAACATGAAACATGGTAGTTTTAACCAAAATACCAGGTTTCCCAGATGATGATCCAAGAACAAGCTGTAACTTATTTTTTGTCCTTTTTATTTTCACTTTCCCAAGCGAATAGCACTTCTGAGTGCTTGGAAGTGTTTATTAATCAGTCCTGATACATATCCACATACGCTGCCACCTTAAATGAGGTTAGCTGGTTATAGCTGCTGTGGGAATCTTAATTCACTTTCATTGACTTGGGGGGAGATAAGTCAGAAACAGTACTGTTTTAATTGTTTGCATTTACTTGGCAAATACTCATGTCAATTTAAAAGTTCCCATGGGAGGTGTCAAGAGGTCACTGACATTTTCCTGGGCAAGAAAGGGAGAATGGTTGAAACCTTGGCCTCGCTGCTTTCTTTAGCGTTTTTCTTCATTTGATTAGTGCTGTACTAGGCGCTTTTCCCCACGGCTGCCATTAGAAGAGGGAATGAGAGAATGTAAAAATGTTAGTAAGAAATGTGGGCAAGAGACACAAAAAGGGCTTCCCTGCTGTTTTATTTGACTAATTCTAGGCCTGGGTAACAGTAAACTTTGTCACAGAACGTGTGCGTGTTAGAGATATATTCTATACCCCTTAAAACTCCCAAATGCTTTCAGCAGATTTTTCCAGTTCATTCTATTATTCTACAGTGTCTTCTGTCCAAGGATCACAAAGCCTGCTGACCTCTCTGTTATCAAATGGCAAGGAAATACAGTTCCCTTAGGCTCAAAAACCATCAGGATTTGATTTCCAGAAATGAGGCACCTACAATTTCCATTAATATCAATGAAATTGTAGGTGAGCAGTATATTTTTCAGACACCACTAAGACAGACTACAGAAATTCAAAAGAAAAAAAAAAAAAGACACCCAGCATCTTATAGGCCTTGTACCCAAGGCTTCCAGATTTAAGCTGAAAATACCTGAGTTGAAGTATCAAATACAGCTCTGTTAAAGCTAGTGACTATAGGAAGGGATCCAACCTGTTTCATACCACAGATTAGTGCAGTCCCCCCAGAAAGACCCCACGCTTTATCATATGACAGAACAGCAATTTCTCAATTTCTAGATTTTAAAATTGTTTCAGTAACATTAATCCAAAGAAATAGACAACATTTCTCACAATTTTAGCTGCTGAGAGACAGAATAAAACATCGCTGGAGAGTTTTGCCAGCAAGTGAAAACAAAAATAGTGTTAAGTAAGTACAAGACCCCATCCTTTTGATGGAGATTACTATCACGTGGCAGAACAAGCAGAATGAAAGATGTGCTTATATCCTCACCAACTGCAGTCCAAAGTCACATGACTTGGCTCCAACTGACCTTCGCAGCAGTTTAATCAAGGGTGCTATGCTTTGTACTGAAGCATGAGTTTGGGCACACATTTCAGTCTGCTGGACTTAATAACCTTAAGCAAATGAAAAGAATAGACAGCTGAGAGCAGTTGCATCTCAGAAGATCACAATGCGATTTGATAGAACTTAACCTGTCCAATCTCTGAAGCTTGCTTTAGAAGTTTTACTGTGCTTGGGGGTTAGGGAGGGCTTATCACTGTGTGCACTCATGCTCCACTATTGTATGTATGCCTAAATATTGATATTAATGGTGGAAAATCCTTCCATTACCAATCTAAGCAGACTAGTTACTGGTAGTATCCCTGCATGGTTAACAGAGGCCATGGGCCAGGATTGAAATGTGCTCCCTTCCCAACTGGCAATACTTAACCCCGTCGTCTCTTAGAGTCAGAATTTGCTGGAGTTTCCTTCTGGACAAACAAGTTTGCCCAACGTAGAGAAAGCAATAGTGGCCATCTGAGGAAAGGAGGCACTACAGATATAGTGAATTAAGTTATTCAGGGCACTGAGATCATTAACTGACATTAAAGTTCATGGTGGAACAGGGTACTATTCCATGCAATCAGTAGGTTGTTTAACAGCTGAAAAAATACCATATTATTTGTAGCTAAGACTCACATCAGAGATGTTTTATTGCTGTGGAAAGAATTCTTCACATATGTTTACTAACAATTTAGAAGGTCAATGTTTTACCAAGCCTTCAAAACTATTGAGCATGAAATACTAAAAAATACTAACATTTCTTATAATTAAAAAGGCAAAAAGTATGTCAAGTGTGAGTCCAAATCTGTGCTATTGAGAAGCTCAGCTGCCATGATAATTTTCCCCTTTTGACTTTCTCTGACACAGTCTGAAAAAAAAGGCTGTAAAATACTCTAAACTGCCATTTAAGTTATCAAAATTAATGCCAGTGGGAAAGGATTAACCAATCTACAATAATGGCAAACTATATGCAATTTCTTATCSTCTTTTAGGCATCTTTATCAAGAGTTATTATGGCTTAATACAAAGGAAGAAATAGAGTTTATAGAAAATACACTAGCTACACTAGTTTATAAAAAGGAGGCTATATCTGACCTATCTTTAGCAGTGGTCTTATTAGTCTGGATCCACAACAGAGAGAGCTCTAGCTAATCATTAATAGTGTCTCAAGTTTTCTGTCTTTTCGATACCCCACCAAATCAGTCAGTTCTTCAGAAAAAGGGTAGGCTACATACATTACTTTTTCAAAACTACTCTGATAACATCTAAAATAGGTGTAGCAGCAATAAAACAAACAGCAAGGAGATCTCTTGACTGCTGATGGGGAAATTGACAGAAGGAAGAAAAAACATCCCTAAAGTAAGCCAGCTTGAGATTTAATGTTTTATTAAGACAGAGAGAGAATCACAGAGTTTTTGCCTAAAATCTAATCAAGGGAAATTGATAGTTGATATCCTATATTCAGGATACAGCAAAAATGCGTACTTCATCCCTTTCTGTAGAGAAAAGATTACCATCAGGACTGTCTGTAGGATACAGCAAGAATTAGGATATGTCAAGGATTTGATTACGGTTCCATTATACTCCAAGCACATCTGCATCAGCTTGAGCCACAGTGCTATTTAAAGCCAAACTTTAATTTCTCCTGGCTGACTACAGTCCCTAAGGGAATGTTCATCAGCCAAGCATAAGTGACTCATACAGCGCTCCAGCCTCACACTTGATAAAGGCAACCTCAGGGGTGACACAGAAAAGAACTGTCATAGCCATTCTGAAACTAAGCAAATACTTCTTCTGCTAGAGTTTTCCAACTGGGCCAGCCACCTCTTTTGGGCCTTTGCTGTGCAGCTAACATGAAAAAAATCCCCAACAATCAAGTCTTTGGCCCTGTGAGTTTTTAACTGTAAAGTTAAAAAGAAAGTTAATGGAATTAGTGATTTAACTAAATCACATCTTGGTTTGAAAATGTCTTGGAAATAAAACCTTGGAAGAGTGAGCCAGATCAGAGGTGCTCAAGACAAGCAGTTTAGCAGTAGCTGAACTCTTACTTATGTATATCCCAAGCAAGTACAAATTAATATTATCCATATGCAAGTAATTCAATTAAGGCTGTAGTTGCTGAAGAAGTGTTTTTAAGACTCTTGCACAAGCCAGCCATTCAAAGTGATGCTATTTGAAGTGATACTCATCATCTCAACTAGAAAGCAGATTAACCTGGAAATGCATTTGAAGTGTGTATTGCATTAAAACACAAATTTAATTTAAAGGAAGAAGCTCTTTATAGTTTTTAAAAGCAGTATTTGCACTCTAGAAATTGTTCTATCTAGACTGCTATGATAAAAATAGCAAAACCAAGCATTCTAGAAATTTTATACTAAATTTTAGTCTATATGGCTTTCCATTTTTTCCTCATGAATGAAAATGGAAAACACCAAGAGCTAAGGTGAGACCTGAGAAAGCACAGGATTATTTGGGGGGGGGGGATTTAAAAGGATTGAAAATCAAATTTCTATATTTGTGTTCACTTTATCACCAGTAGCAAATTAAGACTAGCCTGGCTTTACTAGAGCTTTGATCAGGTGCTTTTAGGGGAGAAAAAAGGTCAATCAGTAATTTAGTTAGAGCACACTTCTACTCCATCTGGTTGGAGGAAAGATTGTTACCAAATCCAACCATATGCAACCATCGCAACCATTTTGTTCTGTTCATATTAGCATCTGGTCATTTGGGGAAACTGGACATGCCATGCCATTTTCCCCATTCTCTCCCCCAAGAAAAGGAGTGCAAGGATTTCATTACTAATACAAGCTCTCTATCTAGAGGCTTTTGCTGCTCAGCTGGATAATTTCTTCCTCTATCTCTAAGCAGTATTGCTGTGTTTCTGATTTGTCAATATGTGATTTGTCAATAAAACTTTTCTTTTTTTTTTWAAATAGATTTGTGTTTATGCTTAGTGTTTTCAGAACATAGCCTATACAGGGAAATACTTGTAAAATAATTTACAGGAACTTAAGAATTTGCACACTGAATCAGACTCACCATCTACCAACTTCAGTACCCTCCCTGCCTGGAGCACCAGGTAGCCCCACATCCTTCCAAGAAAAGTGCAACCTTCCCACCCTCCTGCTTCTAATCCCCCTGTATATTCCTCAGGGATAATTTGTTTTCTGTGATGGTGATTTCCTTGCTGCCCTTCAATAGCCAGAACCTGATACAAAGCAATGGAAGCATGCGGGTTTATACCCACTCCACCTTCATGATACTGGGCAACACGGTGATTTCTGCACACCCCCAGAGGGGCACTGTGCACACCTATCCCCACTGCCACTATTATGCTGCCACCTGGCCCCACTGTGGGCTGGCACCAAATCCGACAGCTGCAGGTGGGTGGTCCCATCTGGCACACAGACCCCAGAGACCAGTTCCCACTGGGGAACTGCAGGGCAGAGATGGAGCTGGTCTCCTATGAGGGAAAACTGATGTAAATGCTGCGAAGAAATGAGAGGTGTTAGACCTGCAGATGTTCTGGGGAGAAGGCAGTGATTTTTGAGAGAGATCAGAAGAGGTACGTACAAACTGCATGTATGCGATCTCCAGAACAAAATACAGATTTCTCTTGCCTCAGAAAAGGAAATGAATGCAAAATTCTACATCTTGCATATTATGGTGTGACAAAAGTCCAACTGTACAACAGTTTTTAAGGCCTATAAAATGTATAATCCCTGTGAAATAATAAAATGAGGCTAGTTATACTTTGCTATGGCAAACTAAGGTGAGATCCACAAAAAGAAGGGGGTGCCTAAAGTGAGACTACTTACAAATTCAGGCATCTAATTACAATATTATGAATCTTAACTCTTCACATCTGGCTGCCTAAAGGGGAAAGGAGCTTAAGTGTTCATCCGAAAAATTTCCCTATTCATTTGAAGTTCAACTTTTTGCATACTCTGGACTTTACCTTATGGAAGTGATGATACCTCCAATCTTTCCTCTGCCGTTACATAGCTGATGCAGGCCTCACGTCCAGAGCTCAGACTCAGGAGGCTTTGTCAGACTCAGGAGTTCAAATCCACATCTCCTGCCTCTACAGCACAGCATCTGAGAAAAAACACTTACTGCTCAGTGCTTGACCTAATCCCCCAAATAGTCTAAAGTTAACACATGACAGAAGCAGTGGTATGAACTGGCACTCTAGTATTTTTATAGTGAGATGGGACAACCCAGCTTATTTTTTTGTTTTCAGTACAATTACACAAGAGTTAGTACCTACAAATACTTCAGATACTTTACAGTAGAACTTGCATCTACTACTGTGTTGAGCAACAGGAAAATTTCTGTATGTGGAATACTATGTTGAATAACAGCTTACAGACAGGACTTTCTCTTCTGTAATTCATCTGCTTAATAGAGATCAGCAAATTTTAGATTTTGTTAAATTCTGCTCATTTCAATTAACTATGCTACACATAGGAATGCAGTGGAAACAAGTTATTTGTACTCTAGCCCCACCATAGGGGCATACCTAGATTAGAAGCAAATTACAGCAGATGAGCAACTGAATTGATTTTTAATTCCTTAGAGGCACATTATTTAGTATTGCAGATGAATGCATGTAGAAGTGCTTAAGTAGTATCTAAATTGGATATTTAGTGTCCTCACAAATCATTAGGCATGTTATACATTGTGCTTTGARAGCATAACTCCTTTAAGTGCAGAACATTTTTCTCTTTTAATCTTGACCTCTAACATTAATCCTCTGCTCATGGTATTTGTTTCTTTTTAAACATGAAGTAAACCTCATCCCAATATTTCAGTAACAGCCCTTTATAAAAAGTCAATTAAATATCTCTCTCATTCAAGAATGAGAAGATAGCAAATAGTAAGAAAGGCTAAAAAGCTTGTTTGACATTAGCATGAACGTGGACCCAAAATAAAGCTTTCAACTAAAATTATACAATTTATTTGATGATCTTTTGATTGTAAGAAGGTCTGATACCAGGTTAGTGAAGTATTCTTCATCAAATGGAATATTCAGGACTTACTCTGTAATAAATGCACAATTTTAGAGGAACTTTTCTCCCATTTTTTAACCCTAATTCAAACATTTCGCTATGGTTTTTCATCCAGCATTTCGTAAATCTGCAAGATGTAGAGACAGAACCGTGCTCTGCATCCTCCCAGTTGTTGCTGCCCACTGGTCTTCCTTGCCATCTCAGTGCAGTTCTGTATAATGCCGACGGGTGAGGCTGCATCACAGGTATGGTGCTGTTTATCACCATAAAGATAGACTATAACAAAGGGTAGGTGGGTATGAGCTAAGCAGTACACAGCCGGGGAAGCACACTGAGAACCTAAGTTTAGTCATCAGTACTTAAAAAATTACTTAGATTCTAACTTTTCTTTGATCTAAATATATAGTCAAGCATATTACTTCAATATACAACAGAAAGCAGCTGTATTAAAAACATGTTTGAATGAACATACAGCATTCCTGCACAAATCATAGCAAAAGGGAGACACAGGTGCACTAAAAGCTGAAATATGAATTACTGATAAATGTTGTAGATGTCTACAAAAGCACACAGACTCTTGTCAAGAGTATTGTACATTTGAGCTTTGGTCAGCCATTCACTTATCAAAAACACCACAGAAATGGTAGTTATCTGTTTTGAGTTTGACTCAAGGTGCCTAACCAGGTAATATACTTCTCTGAASTACCTTCTAGTAATAACTTCAAATACACTCTCAAAGTTAAGCAAACAGGAGAGTGAAAGCCTCTTCAGGCTCTTTTCTTTGAAACTGATTTTAGGCACCAATCAGCTAATCAGCCAAAAATACTGTTCTATCAATATCTCAATTTGCCATTAGATTTACAACAGAAAATTCTTTATAGTGAATGTAATATTATGAATGCAAGCCAAATACTTAACAACTAATTTCAATAATTTATTATTCTATACAGACCAATAAATTGTCCTGAAAAGTCACAGTCATTGATGCCGTTACAGTGTACATTAATCAGGCTTTAATATTTGAGATAAGCATATTACTTTAGCAGACAAACTTATTTACTGTGTCAATTTTAAATTAGCTCTTGAGGGATTTGAAGGATACTCAGTATTGGTTGGCGGGTTTGAAGATTATTCTCCTCAAAGAGCTGTGCAGAATTTGCATATTTTTCAAATCATTAATTGGTAAAAAGCTTTACATCTGTAAAGCTTGAAGTCTGCAGATTATGTCCAGACATGTTCTCTTCCTACCAGAAGCAAGCCAGCAGACTGCATAAGAAATGAAGAATGTCAATAACGATGTGATTTAAGTTTTAAAAGAATTAACGCTCGCCCCCCCTCCCCCCCAAAAAACCCTTCTTGACTTCAGAAA
The DNA here is from genome assembly GCF_003343035.1 of Apteryx rowi. NCBI lineage: Eukaryota > Metazoa > Chordata > Aves > Apterygiformes > Apterygidae > Apteryx > Apteryx rowi. The sequence goes on along the minus strand of NW_020450680.1, from coordinate 546,650 downwards.
GACTCTATCACCTCAGGAAAATTAACAGTTGTAGAGCAGAAGTATAACAAAGTTCACCAGTTTTGTGTTTTKTTTTTTTTTTTAATTTCTATATAATTAATCCATACTCATTTAAATCTAAAGGTTTGAGTCCCCCCCTTCACAAGTGTGGATGAGATGTGATTTGAAAAACAAAACTAAAAAAAGAAAATAATGCAGAATCATTCTTCATTAAACTCTTTAGAGCGTATTTGCTAAATGTCATGGATGATGTGGCTCGTGAAGATCATTTCAGTGCTGAACAATCTTTTGCAACAGAAGTGGATGGAAAGAAGTCTAGTGAAGAGCAGCAAAAATTGAAGGAACTTAAAAAAGAAAAAGGCAAATAGAAGGAAAGGGAAAAGGAAGGGAAGCAGCATAGAGCAGAACTGGCACTGTTTCCAACAATGAACATACTTTCTCCTTAGATGAAGCAATAGATGCTGATCAAAGAAATAATGATATCCAAAATGTAGGCAATATATTAAAAGCATTTACTAGTACTTGTTCTTTCAGAGTTCTCATTGCAGGTTCCCAGGATACAGCTGCAGTAGACTAGAATTTGGTCTACCTTCAAGAATCATATGTTAAAACACAAAGCAAAAAACCCAAAACCACTTTTCAGTGGACAAAGTTTTAATAACACAATAAAACAATTATACAAAAATCATGTACATATTTTGACAGTTATAAATAATATACATACTAGATTTCACTCTGTGGAAAAGTAACTTTAGACAATTTTAGATTATTCTGACTGGCTGTTACTTCACAGTGGCTGAGAAAAAAACCCCTACTTTCTCCAATAGAGCAGTTGGAAGTTGGAAGTTGACAGCTCCTTTCATCTAGGACAAGAGACTTATTGTATGAGTAAAGCTAGTAAAGCTTTTCCAGAGACAATAACTGGAAAAAAACAACATGCCTAACTTCTGCCCTGTATAGTACCGCTCTGACAGAAGGAACAGTGCAAGGAGAGGTGAGCAGAAGAAATCTGGGTTTTTTTGTTTGTTTGTTTTCCTTTTCCAGGGGTCGGGGGGAGGAAATCAAGCTACAAAATGTTAGCCAAAAGCYGACAAGCATTATATAGCATTTGTGCCTGCAATATTTTATTTTCATCCCTGTGGCTGCTGGAGCTCTGAGTATAACAGCAAGAATTTAGAAACAAAGTAAATAAAAAAATCCCAAGAAACCCCTTTCAACCGCTTACAGTATTATCAATAACCAGATTGCAAAATTCAAAGAACTAAATATTAGGGATTTTGGGGAAGGGCTGGGGGAGGGAAAAAGGAAAGAGGAAGAAAAATACTGGAAAAAAAAATCTTCTAGCTCCAGATGAATTGCACAATCTCAAGAAAATTCAGACATTTCAGTGAAGATTGAAGTATTTTTTCTTTTGCCTCACTTTGCCTCAATTTGGAAACATCATTTTGGAAACATCAAGATATTTCCGATGACACTGGTTAAGAAGTGACGGAAGCCTTAAGCTTCAAAATAAAATATATTTTTATTAAGAAAAAAGTGAAATACTCAAACTGGACCAGTAGATTAAGGCGTTATTACATACAGCCACAAGGGTCAATAAAAATGAAGTAACTTCTGTATGTAGGCATAAAGAGCATGCAGGTAAACAGCTAGAAGTGGATACTTTCACAACGTGGTAATCTTTCCARTCGATCAAGCCAGCTGCTGAAATGGCAAAGATTTAGTATTACATGATAGGTCTCAGTTTTGTATCAGAACATCTTCAGGCATTCTTCTCTGTATTTAAGTTTGAATTTGAAAGATGAATTACATATATGTTTTTTCATTTTGGGCAAGTAATAGTTAATGAACACATATGCAAGAACACGAAAGAAAAGTATAAATATCTCAATTTAAAAGGCATGTTTCTCCCCCTTTTTCATACAATCAATATGCTTTTCTTGCATCTTCTTTTTCCTGTCCCATGTTACAATTTCCTGCTACAATTGTTATTCCACTGTGCAGAATTCAAACGCTGATATGTAGTACAGCGTTAAGGAATTTCCTGAGTCAGGTTTATTCATCATTATCTGTAAAAAGCAGAGGGGGGCAGGGGGGAAAGGAGGCAGAAGATAAAAATCAGCCTGGAGTAAGAAAACAAAAACTTAGAGAAAAAATTTAATAAGCAATAATAGAAGAATTCATTAAGTAAAAGTCAGAAATGAAGACCTGACTGATACCAGAACTGTCTTGAAAACACTAGGGGTACAAATAGTGAACAACAGTGAACATCTTTATTGGATTAGTAAATTTCTTAAGGTAGTTGCATCTCAAATTGCCTGCTTCACTTGGTCTTACATAAGAAGCTGTCAACACAGGACAATGTTCTTAGTAAAGAAGAGTATAGATTTTTTAAATTCTTCTTGAGGAGTATAAAACTTGAGACAGAAGCTCCTGAAAATGCTTCTGAATGTCACTTGCCCTCTGTTAACCTTTATTAGCATAGTTTTTTTCTTTTTAAATCTCCAAAATATAGAATTATTTTTTTCCTTTACATTTTCATATGCTTTTCACACATTTGTAAAATAAAGTAGAACTGAAGCTATTAAAAAATAGCAAGTTGTTAATCAGCATTTGGCAAGATCAAAGTCAGCTCATCTAACAGGATTCACTYAGACAACAGCTTACAATTCAAAAGTATGCCAAACATTTTCAGCAAATTGTCATTTTAAGCCTTTAGTACTAGTTTTAAAATATCCTTAAGGCAAAGTGTTAAGGAAAAGAAACTGGTAACACTTTTTTTCCTGTTCTATATTGTCAGTCTCCTGGATGCTTGAAAGAATAACTACCACAATAAATCTTTCCAATTCTGTTAAGTCAATCRATTGTGGTTGAAATAAATTTTTTGGACACTTTTTTGTCATACTTTTATAATATAGAATGAAACCAACATGGTACTGGTGTTCTGACTGACTGAACTGCTCTGCAACACTAGCAAAGAAAAATTGGGAAATATAAACAGTGATTTGTGTTAGGAATTCCCCCCCCCTTTTTTTTTTAATTAAGAATTAATGTGTTTTTAAAACTAGTTTAAGAGGGTTTTTCCCCCCAAAAAAAATTTATATGTAAACACCTTAGAAAGTCATAATTAGAATAATCTTACTTGAGCCTTTATTCACTTGCTTTTGCAACAGATTTGTAAAGGAATTTAAAATATGCAGAAAATAATAGAAGTTGAGTAACATGTATTTCAAAATTTTAACTATATAATGCATTAAATACAATGATCAATATATTAACAATATATTAAATTTCCAATGTCTATAGAAATAATTTGAGCTATTTCAGATTTCTAAATTATTTTTTTCAGTAAAGGTTTTCATCATTAGAAAGCTAAAATTACATAACTGCAATTTATTTCTTGGCACCAGTGTTTCTCATTGATTACGGGCTGTATGGTGTCTCCTGCAGTGACCCTCTGAAGACCCTGGGTAACTGCCCATTTACTTAGTAAACTGCTAATCTAGGGAGACTCCCACCAAGACAAATTATCTTCATGTATCAATGAGCTGCCTGAAAACTAAGATAGATCGTATCTCCACCCCAAGTTCTTCTAGGCAATAACAACTATACAATCAAGAACCAAGTGAAGCTCTCCTTTCAGAAAAGTAGTGACACTAGTTCAAATAATACTGCAACCCATTAAAAGAACAGTTCTGGAAAGAACAGTATGATTTTAGTTAAAAAACAAACAAACAAAAAAACAATCACTAACTCTTAAAATTATTTTTAATGTTGAAAGTTTTATTCTGGTCTTTGATCTTCCCTATTTAAATGACTGTTTTCCAGAAATTAAATAAATATATTTCACCTTTAAGATGACATCTGTTATTATTATAGGTGACTGTACATCCTGTTACATCAGTGGTCAGTGTGCTTTATCAAAGTTTGCCATGCTTTGCTGCAGCAATAAAAATACCCTTTGTGAAAAAAGTGAGTTTTATCAATTTAACCAATCACTACAACAGTAAAGCACAGAGATGTTTTAAAAGTATAGTAGAACCTATTGTATATAACCAAGAAAGAACGTATGACAAAGACAACCCATAATTGCTGGAATCTGTTTGATTACCTTCCTGGTAGGCTCCGTCTGCCATTACTAGGTGAAGTATTTTGGCATACAGGTGTTTGTGTTCATTTCCCAGAATAGTCTGAACTATGGTTGAACAAGCATCAATATTTTCATCTTCATCTTCATGTATAGCCTAGGAGAAAGGACAATCCATGTGGCCAAATTTAAAATGTACATAAATAGTTCACAGATTTATTCAATGCAATTCACGGTTAAACCCAAAGCTTTCCTCTTTAATCCACTAGCATGGAATTTTCTGTGTTAATATTTCTGCATGTTGAAACAAAATAAAAGACTAAAGAAATGTGTTAATTCTAGTCACACAGTGCAATTAGTTACTGGTGCAAGTAAACAGCCTTAAGTACATTCATCTTGTTTCTTAAAATATTTCCCACTTGAGGTTATTTCACAAACCTTTATTTTATCATAAACTTCAATGAATTTATCAAAGCCTATTTCCTGCTCCAGGTTATATCTCAGCTCTTCCAAATGGCTGAAGACACTATCACATTCTTCACATTCACTGGCAATCTCTCCATCACTATTATCTATAAAGAAAGAACGAGCAATGGTTAAAAAAAAAAAAAAAAGTTCCCCCACATTCTGAATATGTTGTTTCCATGTACCTAAATTTGACATCTACACAGCCCTCTAAATCTAATGAAAGCAGCTAAGCTCAGGAGTGTTAAATGATGTGGACAGATATTCTGAACAACCTGCAATGAAAAAGGGACAGTCCATGTCTTGACAGAGTCAATACATTCTGAATGCTGAATGGGAAGCACCTAGCTACCTTCTCCAAGAAGGGTTCAGCGGCTGTAATTAACAATGCAAGATAGAATCCTTATGTAAAATCCTATTAGCCAACATGATATAAAATCCAAACTTTTGTCTAAGAAACATACTTTCTCAATAAATGCTTGAAATAGGAGAGATTCTACTCGCATACCTGATGTACATGAAAAAAAAAAGGTATTACTTAAGTTTATTTTACTTTAAAACACTCACTGGAATGCATTATCTAGATTAGGAGTGTTATTTTACAGGAATATTTATAGATCTTCAATTTAAAGTTGTGTCACTTTGCATTACTGAAGACAATAGCTATGGATTAATTACTGATTTTATACATCTTTTTATACCTATATTTATAAACACACACTATTTTAAAACAGTAGTAAAATACTGACATCTCAACCAGTATTTTAGAAACAGAACTGATGCTTCAGTACAGCACTGTGTATTGATTGCTAATACAAAACTCTAAAAGCAGTGACAGTTTTTTATACCATTTTTAGTTTGACTGCATTAGTAGCTATTTTGGGAGAAGGACAAGGTTAATAACTTCACGCTCCTTTTGAGTGCCCATTGAATTACTTAATTCTAACAGAAGTTGGATCTCAGACACTCCAGTCATGTCAACTGCTATTTATTTTTCCACTCTTACACTGTAGTCATGAATTATTCATTGAAAAAAAGAGTGTCTTTGATCTTCCTTGAAGACAAGTTTTAGGTGACTAGAGAAAAAATGATTTATAATCAGTGCCTAACAAGTAGCCAACATTTAATTTACAGCATTGATTGTTGCTTAGATGTTGACCTTGACATTCAGAAAATGTAAATATCTGTTTTTTTTCTAATTTTTGAATAAAAAGCTATTAATTAGACCTTCATTTTATTACAAGCGTATAATGCAAAAACCTTCTTCTGTGTTTGTATTGTTAACATCAGTAAATAAGTCTTACAGATAAAAAACAGATAAAAACAGGTATCAGAGAGATTATACCTGACTGCCATTCTTCATTAAGTGCACTTTCACTGCTGGGGTTATTTTCATCTTCTTCATCCAGCTCCATACCATTTTTTATGCATTCTATGGCACTGGCTTTTAAAGTAGATTCCTCCTCTTCACTGAATTCCTCACTAGGCTGCTCCCTAAGTAATTGTTCCATTGAGGCCCGGAGCTCCTGCAAATCTGTATCTGCCTCTCCAAACATACTAAAATAAAGTGATATAAGATTATGTAATTAATACTCTACAAGACAAACTCTAGGAAGAGCTCTTTTCTTTTATTAAGACAACTGGAATAGCTGAAAAATATTTTGGATACATAAGGTTATTTTTTTCCTATCACACCACTGGTCTAAATAAAGGAATCAGCACTTTCTACAGATTCTTAGACCAGTATGATTACAGCACTGCTATCACTATATCATGCAAGACACAGGGAATAAAGATCTGTCTAAACAGACAATGCATAAGGCAAAAGCACTGAGTGGGCTAAGGGGAAGGGTGGCAGAAATGACAAAGTTATAGCAACAGGGAAGATAAAGGTATTGCTCAATTTGACTTAGAAAGGAAGCAAGTGAAAAAATTTGCGAAGTGGTGGGAAGGGGGGGAGAAAAAAAAGACAATTAACAGTCCTGCATTTGATCCAACATTTATACACTATAAGAAAATGCTGGAAAGAAATTAAGACTTTAATCCAGATAAAAATAAATTTGGAGCAAAAAATAGATGTAGATCTTATTAGAACGTATACAACACCTAATTTGATCCCTACAGACTGCTCAAGCTATAGGGAATAGTCAAAAACACCTTGGGTCGGGATTTTGAAGCCCCTGGAAAAATTTGGGGGAATTAGAGGATATCCTGATACAACAGTAAGGAGACAGAAGAGTAGAGTGCCCAGAACCTAAAAAGAATAGAAATATTCAAGAAATCTTTATTTCTGAAAGAGTTGGTAGCTGTCAACTTTAATCTGTTTCAGTGGAATGCAAGAAAAAGACCCACAGAAAAGTATCTTAGATAGAATTTGGAGCGGAAATTCATATAGTAATCGTAAATAGCACATCTGATTAACTTCTCAGTTCTCCAAATAAGACTCAGAGTGAATGGTGATTCGAACAAACAAACTTGCCTCCTGAAAGCAATGTAGAGTTTTAAATATTTGGTTAAAAATCCCCATGCTGTTATACTGTGTATAACTATTAGTGTCTAACCAAAAATATACTTGATATAAGATACCTTTTGAAACACTAGATAAACATATCACACTCACATATCCTCAGAATCAGAGGGTCCTTCTTTGGCTTGTTCATCTTCCATATCATCTATTTCAAGATCATCTTGATGCTGCACATCTGCTACACTRGGAACATCAACTAGAGTTCTGTACAATTTGTAAAGATCTGGGAGTGAGCATGTTCTCAACATCTGCAAAGGTAATAAAAAAGCCTCATGTTTGGTAATAAATCAAAAAAATCTGAGGTTACAAATTACATTAAAATCAACTTTTTGTGCTTTGTCTTTTGAGGGTCAATTCAAAAATAAAGATGTGTCCAGCACAGATAGCCCAATTATTGAAAATTTGACTTTTGAAATATAACAGAAAGCATTCCTTCCACCTTTTTGGGTTACAGTGACTGAAAAGCTTAAAGGAGATAGATAAACTGACATACAGATTCTGGTTTTGTGAAGATTTGTTCATTAGTTTGATGACTATCTTAAGAAAATGAACACTGTGGTGGATAAGTAACATGAATGCACTTGACATACGTTGTAAGCAATCACTTAAAACACAGCTGTGAATAGCTGACAAAGGAATATTTTTAAAAACTGACATTTATTATTTCATCTCTAGGTGGGTCAGTGAAAACATTAAGTTTTGCTTATGGGATATTTCAAAGCAATTTCAATCAAGAAGGAAGAAGCTTTTAACACTGATTCATTGCAAGGGAAATAAAGCAACATGGAAACAAAGTAACTGTTTGCTCAGTGATCAACAGGATCTCTTTTAAGTTGTCTAAGGACCCAAACAATATAGTAAATATTCAACACAGTGTTGCTAAAACAAGAAACAAGACCTCCTCTGCACTAAGAGGTTTCACCAATAAGCCTCACCTTTCTTCAGCATAGCTCTGAATACATCCATGTTCAGTGTTATCTCCTAGATTCTAATCAGTGTGGGGAGGGGGGGAAACAGACACCTTCCCACCTCTTCTCTGCTGCTATTTGTATCAACATTTATTTATATACACCTTTTTGTCCACTACAACCAAAGGGCAGGAGCAATTAGAAGATTGACCTTACCCCATTCATTTAAAAATTTCCAGGAATTCTAAAAATGCTTCTTTTCCTACTAGTCTGCCTTTGTTAGCACACAGGCCTGCCTCCAGCTAGGACACCAACTCTGCCCAGCTCCCTGCTAAGGGTTTTCTTAGTTTCCGGGGAAGAGCAGCAGCAGAGGTTATTTGGGAGATTCCATAAAGTTACATTTGCAGGTATTRCAGAGGATTCAAGTGTTTAGAACTTACTCTTGTTGCAACCAGAGTAAGGGAAAAGGGAAGAAAAGGGAATTTGTTGCCCTCTGTCTTTTAGCAAGTCGACTGCAGCAGTAACAACAAAACGCCTGTCACTGTGACAAACACGCCCAAAACACATGCCAATTATGCAATAACAGGTAACATAACTAAGGTGGTTCATATTATCCAACTGCCAGACAAACAGCTTCATAAACTAGGGAAGTTAATGGTGGACTAACTCTCCATGAATCACAATTAGAGTCATAAATCCATTTATGTGAACATACAAGTCTGAAATATGCTTTCAATTTGCCAAGAAGCCTTATTTTTCCAAAGATGCAGAGAGGACTGCGCCTGTGTTATGCTCCCTAGCAATACATCAACCAATTGAGATTACTCAATATTTGATTAACCATTAAACAGTGCAGCTTCTGTTCAGGCACTCAGAAACAAGGCTGAGAGTCAAAGCAAGACACATTTTTTCTTACCTGACATTCCACCACCTATACTTCATATTGACTGAATGCAATGCAGGTGTGCAAGTTTCTAGAGAATCCTTACCACACACATTTTCCCAAGCAGCAGCTCTTCCTTTATATTCTTTGCATGTTAGAATGAGGGCAAGTGCTTCATGTAATTTTAAGAAAGAAGCCAGTTTCATCTACAAGTTCCATAACTATTTTTAAAAATATCTTCCACCATCCTATGATCATTTCATAGATCGTGAGCTATCACTCACAGATTGTGAGCTACCTGTGTAACTTGTCAGGAAATGCCTTCAAAAAGGCAGTTAGTTCCATTCAGTCTTCAGTCTTCCTGCTTCACCTGTGGTAGCTGGTTAAATTCTACAGAAACAGTATCTATCACCTTGTTGCCAGAAATAACAAAACACCTTTACTGATCTGTTCAGTGTTTATGTTTCTGATGGTAAGGTGGTGGTAAGTTCGAAAAAGGGCACAAAAGAAAGCAAGCAAATCAGTGGGAATTAGGAATCTCCTCATAAACTCCTTCAGTTATATCCCAGAGAAGTAGTGGTATTCCTCCATAAACATTTTGAACATTGATTTCACCCTTCAGAATTCTAAGGCTCACAATGCTACGGGGCTCCTGCTGATACAATGAACACAGTGAAGGTATAACTGCATGGCAGACATTAGACAAATACAAACATCTGCTGAAACAGCTATGCCATCTGTTTTGGCAATGAAGTTTTTCAGGGTACGCAAGCCTCAATAAGAAAATAAAAAGAATATTACTATAGAAATAAAAGTATTCTTTTTGATCTGTGGATTTTTTTTTTTAACTTGCCTTTGGGTTGTTTGCATCAAACAGCCCTGTAGAAAGTCCCGTCAACAAAGAACTTTTGCCTTTAATTTTTGCTGGCGATATGGAACGTGAATGAGGTACCAAGGGTTCTTCCTGTGAAGACTGAGCTGAAAGAACTGGTGAGGCAGTTGGTACAACTGGGGGCTGTATTACCCTCTGGAATAAGGATTCGGGTTGCAGAGAGTCATTGGAACAAGTTCCTGGTGTGGTAAGAGAAAGTCTATTACAAATCTAAATAGATTAAAAACCCCAGGCTCTTAAACAAAAGGTAACTAAACTAAAACTAATTTATTTTGGCTGTACAATTAAAATGGAAAATAGATAGCACTATAAGAGTATTCATCTGTCAGATTATTTTAATACTACATTCTAATGTGAAGTTCTCCCATTATTTTTAACTTTCTGAGAATACACAGCCCTCAGATATAGTCTATTCTGCTCTCAGGTTTTCCTGTTTCTCATTACCTAGTGAATTACATTATGAACACAACAGATATCACAGGAAAACAAAGCGACTGTGTCATAACAAAACATAAATCAATGATACTTGAAAGTATTGCAGATAGATTCTGAAATTACTTCAAGGACTACTAAGAGCAAGCAATTCTTCTAAGCATTAAAGATAAGATTATCATTAGCAGCTATTTAAAATAGAGGCTTTTATCCAAGCTGCAAGCTCAATATTAAGTAGGTTTATAAACAAAGCAACACTTTTACCAAGTAAAATCAGTAGATTTTTTTAAAAACATTTTAAATAGTCCTTTTAAAATGCCATAGCATTCAGAAACTTGACATTCACTTGTAAGTATCAAAACACGGGCTTTTCCCCTGTTTGCATACATAATATAGTTTTGTATTTTCCCCACTTAAGTTTCCCTGCCCCCACAATTCGTCTTCCTAATCTATCAGAAATATGCCCTTACAAGTATGAACTAAAAAAGAAAAACAAAACAGAAAACCTGTTCTTTCAGGGTTAGTGCCTAAGTGAGAAAGGTACTCACAACTACTTCATACTGCTGGTTATAATGAACAAGAAAGTCTTCAACTGACCTTCTGGAGCTTCCTCTTGTGGTTGCATCTTGTCAAGGACTAACTTCTCAGAAGCCACCTCATTTCTTCTGTCACATTGTACCCTATTACAAACACCATATCCACGGGAAAAAAACATGAAAATAGTCATTAGTCTGCTGAAAAAATCCTCAGTCACCAAGTGCAGTAAAACTAACATGGCAGACAAACAATGAAGCGTTAGCTAAACTTTAACTGATCTAAATCTTACTCAGTTAAAATTGGTTCTTTGAACTGGAGAAAGAAGATAAAAGGAAGAGTACTCACTTATCCTCTTTCTCTTTTACCCACACATCATTAACAGTGATGGGAAATTCCTTGGTTTTGTGCTTTTTATTTTCTTCTGTTTCTTCCAACATCTCTGCTTCCAAATCATCAGGCTCTAAAATTAGTTAAATCAGACACCTCATTAAAAATAAATCCCAAACAAACAAAAAGACGTGACAGACTACAAAGAGGGTTTTTTTTTTTTAAACTTAAGGTTACATTTAAGTCCTTGAGCTTTAATCATTTTCTGTATTTCACAAGAACAAGTGAAACAGTTTGTAACCCCAAAACTAAAAGTTTGGCTCTGGTAAAAAAAAAAAAAATATATATATATATATATATTCCAAGGGCTCCAAGGAACTCTGCCTTCTAAAAACCTCAGCAACCTTCTGCCAGATGTTAGCAAGGTGCTGCTATAATGTATATGGGAAAAGATCCCAGCACAATTGATAGGGAGAAACAAAAAAAACAGAAGCACTTCAGAATTCCATTAACCTTCTAAAGAGTTCTCTATAAGCGCACAAATTTTCTGGCATTTAACATAATAAATTAGTAAGTCAAATTACAATACAGGTGTAGAAAATACTTGGACTTATCTAAAAGCATTAAGAATACACAATGGCACAATTACTTATAGGAAAATATAAAGCTGTATAGGATCATTTTTTTCATCACTGAATTGGAATAGATTGTAATCAGAGTTACTAATGAAAAGACTTACCGTCCAGCAGAACAGGTTTGTACTGCACCTGGGTAGGTTCAGCTCTTTGAGAATCTTCTGGTACAGATGTTTCAGATTCAGCGACACCAACTGGTACTGAAGACTTGGCTCCCACAGTAGGAAAAGCTTTCTCTTCATTATTCTCTTTTATGATTATGGACTGATAATCTCCTTCAATACTGTCTGCAGCATCTAACACAAAATTATTCTATAGTTTAAACAGTGCACAGTGCTTTGACAGAGTTCAATAGTAAACTACAATGGGAGTTGAGAAAGTTTTTTTTTTTAAAGAAAAACATATTCAGAGTAGAAAAATTAGCATGTTTTTTATTATAACTGCTATGAAGAGAAATATAAGCACTAAAAATCTCATTTTTGTTTTCTGTAACAGCAGGTGTTCTTGCTACAATGTAATTAGTACATGTGTACACTTGAAATAAATGTAAGTTGTACTGTTTTCTTGTATTTCAGTGTTTAACTTAAATCTTAACCAAACTTGATAAAGTAGAAAATGATCATCATATTTTACCAATTGAAGTCATGGGATGAAAAAGGCACAATAACATATAGCTTTCAGTATTATCTGAAAATATTTTTAAGGTTTATATAATTTAAATAAAACTGAACCTTAAATTTCTTTAGGTAATTACCATTTTCAGTTCTATTAAAATAAACTAATATTTTGTTTCCACAAAGACACACGTTCCAAAGCTCTGCACAACCTTATTGGATCTAGCATTTATAAAGCAAAAGAAAAGAGGAAGGAGAAGACAAATAGGCCATAGCAAAAGAGTGAGTGTGAAAAGGTTGTTCATCATAAAGACAAGGATGAGGAAGGAACAGAATTTGCATCCTTAAAAGGAAACATACTGTTTAAATCTGATCTATAGATTAAGGATGAGAATTAGGAGTTGACTATATTGAAAAGTTAGTGGCAGGAAAAAAAAAAGTGGAGAAGTGGCAGAGTAGCAGATTCATTTCATCTTAAAAACAAACAAACAAAAAAACCCAAAAAACAAAAAAGCTATACAAGATCAGTTCCTAGCTTTGCAGCACAGATAATTACTAGCAGTGCTTACCAGTTGTTACATCTAGCTCCTCTAGTAATTCAGTCTGAAGCTGCAACTCTGCTTCTCCTAAGATCTTCAGGACTGAATCAGTAGGGCTTTTGCCCCAGACCTTCCTGTGAGGTTCACCAATATCCAATTTAATTACTTCCCCCAGAATTTGTCCTGTAAGGATACAAACACAAATATGTTAGATGCTTTTGTTCACTTTGTATATAATAAAGGAAACGAAACAAAACAAACAACTTCCCCAAAACTAGAAACTACAAAGCCAGACCCATGCCATCTCACCCCAAGTGCAATAACCTAAAGACTGTGCTCAAAAGTCCAGAGTTTTTCTTCTGACAATTTCTTTTAGTACCAAAACTTATTAGATGACAGTTAATTTATTTGCAATTTAATGGCAGCAAGTCTTTTCAGTAAGTAAGGCACCCTAGGTAAAATAAACAGGATAAGAAGTGTTTAATACTGGCATGAGCTGACCTTAACTTCGTTTGATTAGAAATTTCATCTCTACTCCTACCAACTTGCTCATATGGAGGGAAACTAGAAAATGTTTGTCCTTCTTCTACCTCTTGACATTTGTTTCTGTTATTTCTTCCTCTGATGATAATAAAGAGTGGCAACATAAGAAAGAAGAGCAAAAGAGAGAAGTTTCTTGATCTTATGACAACATAGTCATAAAACTATTACGCTGTGAAGCAAGTTCATCACTCCCTCAATGATTATTTATTTCTGCAATGTGAAACAGCCCCAATAAGACACACTGAAACCAAGCAAAGGTCTTCCACACAGAAGACCAGAAAAAGCTGATAGAAAATCTGAAAGACAGTCTTGATCGAAACAAGCCCTCCTCCCCCTCAAAAAATCCACCAAGCTAAAACTGATAAAGGGTATAATGCAATGAAATAAAAGTAGCAGATATAAATTGAAAAAAAACTCAGGTTTTATTGCTCTCTTGACAACATAAAAGGATTTCTAAATTAAATAAATACATTAAATACAAGGAGAATTTTAATTTAATTCTATGGTAAATTTTACTAGTGTTGAGATCTTTATTCTGTGCAAATTCCAGGTTACCCACAGGGGGTCACAGCAGCCTGTCTTTTGAAAACATTCTAATCTGTTAATCAGAATTACAAATTTCATTTTTAGTTAATATTTATAGGTTAGAAAGTGCCCAAGCTTTTAGCAGCAATTTGACCTGCACTGTGCATCTCAGCCTATTGTTCAGGTCTGTCTGTGCAGCACATGCTTATTCATAAGAACATCAGACACAGACCACAGTCAGTCTTGACAGGATGAGATTGCCTACCCTATAAAATCTTTTTTGGTTTTACTAAAGAGTGGGAATAAGCATCACCATCGTGTATTTGGATTTAAGATTTTGTCACTGTTTTCCTTGCAAGACAGACAGGGATTACATCTCATCTTCACTCTATTTGTTGTCTTCTCCCTGAATTTTTTTTTTTTTTTTTGCATTGCATCTTAAGAAAATTGATTGATTTCTGCTGGAAAACAGCATCTTGTAATTGAGTCTTCTACTATAATGAGCCTTTAACACTATCAGAAGGAATGGAAGGAGAAAATTAAAACTGTTAAGAAGCTTGCATATATCTTAAGTGCTTTCCATTCTTTTTGTTCAATTAGTGCCTTTTTAAAAGATGCAGCTTGAAGAAAGTAACCATATATTCAATTAGGTAACTATTTGTTGAAAACAAGGAAAATTAACCCCCCGCAGGCCCTTTATTTAACTATTCAAACTGTGCTTTATTCTTCATATGAGGGAAAGTATAACCACCTGGTTTAGAAGCAGAAGACACAAAATTGCTAACAAAGGGATAAAAATAGAGCATGTGCTTTCTAAAGAACAGACACTACGCATGGTAAACTGATATACTAATATCACAGTGACAGAAAAGCACTTACGGTCTGTTCCAGAGAGAGTGTCTTCCAYTGATAACTGAGCTAGAGGAACTACCAACTCAGATGCCCCCGATTCCCATTTTTTGCGATCTCCTAGAAGTGGATAGTTGTCTTCTTGCTGTTCCTTACCACCTTCAGACAAAACTGATTCAGAGATATTTTTACTCTCCTTTTTTCCTTTCTCATCTTCTTGGGCTTTAAGATTTTGATTCAATCTTCTCAGTATATCACGCTTATTCTGAAATAAGGGCCAACATACACTTAAAATAGTACATTTTTAAAAAGGAAAAGAAAGGAAAACTAAACAATTAGACATACTTGCATCGCAAAATCTGGCTTTTTTATTTCCTCTTCAGCTTCCTGGATAAGAGCTACATTTTCTTCCTTTAAATCCAAGAAGCATGAAAAACAATGTAGGACAGTATGTCAGAAAAATAATCTTCAGAATACTAAAAGATGTAATAGAGAAAAGTCCATTCCATTGACAACTGCAGATAGATTAAGACAGAATGTATGATACTTCTGTTTTTATGGTGCTTCCCAAAGACTGAACTTCAAAGACAGTTTCAGTCTTTGAATCGTTCACTATCTGAAAGTGGTGAGCAAAAGAATCAGACTCAGTTTAAGTAGACATGAAAATTCAGAGCACAAAACAGGTGGAGATGAAGCCAGATATGATATCTACAGCAAAATGCCACCCAATTCCAACTTTAGAAATGAGTAATTCTAGAAAAGAACAGCAAAGGGGCAAGGACAGAGTCAAGAAATACCCGTAAAGTAAAGCAGAAAGGAGAAGAGACAACTTCAGTTAGTGACTACAGCATATGTGATGTCAAGTCAGTAAAGAATAAGAAAACAACAGTTCCTTGATATCTGAAAACACATCAGAAAACTTGCCCAGATCAAGTTGACCGAGAATAGGCAGGTGCATAAGTACACTAAACTAAGGCAAATATTCCATTATGTGAAGTATTTCAGAGAAACATTCTGCATTCTTCTTGATTTGCCTCAATTACAGCAGCACTGCAATTTGAGCTATAGCACAAGGCCTATTGGGCCTCCAAAAGCAGTCAAGATGAGTTTCATTTAGGATGCATATTTACTCTTCAAAACTGTAAAATAGCAAATAGGTCATGAAACTGAAAATCGAAGGTGGAAACATAGAACTTAAACAAAACAAAACAACGTTGCGTACAAGACCAGTCTTTTGAAATTGCTCACTCTGTGCTACACAGAAAGCTTAATTTCTTTTAAGTCAGTTATAGTCACAATCTTGTGTTACTGTAAGACAAGCTAATCCACATGAAAAAGAAAAGTGCTAGTGATTTAAATATTTCTSTGTGTCGACACATGATTTTGTTTATTTTTCTAGCTATCAGCTGACAGCTTTCAGTGTAGCATATCATACATAAAACCATTTTACATAAAATTTCACTGTATTCCTATAGTCATAGCCTTTGGGGGTGTACACAGTATATAATTCTGCATTACGCTGAAACAAAGCTAGGTAAAAAGCAAAGTTAATGGTCAAATTAATGCAGATTGTATTCAAAACTCAAATCCTATACACATTCACRCATACGTTTAGTTTCACAACTGTTACTTACATTGAATAGGACTACACATGGTAGCCGAGGTAAATATGTAAGCATTTACAATACCAGGACCCAAGAACGTAAAAAAGAAAAATAAGGAAGTCCAACACTGACTCGGACAAAAAAAGACAAGACTATCAGATGCTAGTCTCTTAAACTTTTGTTATATTCAGCGCACACTTTCAAACTCACTGAAAACAAGAACTAAAATAAAATAGTCCTATCATTCAAAATTTATTTCGTCACTTCCACCAGATATCTTCCGACTTCAAGAGGCAGATGAAAACTCTGGTTAGTTGATGACTTCCTCCACTAGTCATGACTGCATTGATTAGAACTGAAGTTGCAACTCAGGCTTCATAAGAAATAAGCTGTTTTGTCCAAAGTGGATTGAATTATTAAGAGTTTCAATGTATCATCCATTTCAGCAGTTTCTAAGCTTTAAAAAAAATTTTTTTTTTTAATTAAAAGCATCTAGTATCCTTAAGCATTTTCAGATATTCTTTTACCTAATCTACACATTCTTCTAAAAGTGCTTTTTCAAACCAGTATATCTGCCTATTTTTTCCATTTCTTTTACCTTCTAGCAAAGTACCTACCACACCCACTTCCTTCAAAGCAGAAGTCATGGAGATGACYGGTGTATCAGGCTTCAGTGGAAGCTGTGGCTTAGAAAGAGATGCTCCATGCTCTTGTAGGCCATGCACAGGACTGTGTCCTATGGCTCCCATGTGAAAAGGCACATTAGGATTCTTTACTCCTTTCTCTATCAGCTGTATATAGTTAAAAAAAAAAAAGTTAAATCTATAAACTAACTCAGACTAAATAAACTAAATTCTACTTGAAGCAGAATTTATGAAAATGGTTTTCAAGCAACCTATTTATATAATAAGTATCTTCATTAGAGAACGGCTAGCTTTAATATTTTGAAAATTAAAAGCTTCACACTAAAAACATAAAATGCTGAACAAAATTCAGAAGGAAGGGCTACTATAACGGTGGGAAGAAACCTTCTGCAAGATCAGTGATTGTAACTTTAAATTCAAAACCAGAAGGAGAGTTACGTATGTTTTCAGGCCACAAATTATCACAGCAAGAACAAATAGACAAATAGACCGTTGGCTTTAAATCATGATTGGGGAATAACAGATAGCAGTAAGGGATAACAATATAGAAGATTCCGCTTGACGATGTCTCAAACATCTTCCCCCCTTCTCCCTGGCTGCTATTTTACTTGACCGCATTTTCTTACTGAAAGAAGTAATTTTTAGGTAAAAGAACCAACCCTTTCATAGCACTGGTTTGAAATCTTCTCCTGTTACTACTAGGAAAAAAAAAAATTATTTGCCCT
Organism: Apteryx rowi; assembly: GCF_003343035.1. Lineage (NCBI taxonomy): Eukaryota > Metazoa > Chordata > Aves > Apterygiformes > Apterygidae > Apteryx > Apteryx rowi. Next base: position 528,914 of record NW_020450680.1, on the reverse strand, counting down.
ACAGCAGGCTTTCAAGGGGAGTAAATTTTCATCAAGTCTATGCTATAGTATGATAAAGGCGGTGTTTTTGAGTAACTAGTTTTATACATGTCTGCTTTCAGCATAACAGTTCAAGTTTTGTTTTACAGATCAAATGGAGCATCACTGTGATAGCCTTGTATAGAATTGTTAATCTATATTTTAATTTATGACAGCTTTTTAAGCTTCCTGCATCAATAGAAACTAGCTGAATCACACCTTTCTAATCAACTGTTCATTTATTAATGATTTCACATGTTAAATGCAGTACTATCAAATAGGCTCATGTAACCTTAGAAATGGACAATAATGTCAAATTCTCAAACTACTAAAGACAACTGCCAGCTGCACACATGCGCTATTTCCAATCTACAGCACACACAAGCAAAAGAAGATTATGTCCACTTTCATAAGTTACGGATCATTAGTAAAATACTTAATGTAATCCTAATGATTCTTAGGTTTGGTGTTATTAAATTCTTGAGTCAAATTTTTCATTCAAGTATACTTGATATTAGGCTTCTAATGAGAGAATTCTGACCAACAGATGTTCTTAGTTTCAGAAGGCAAACTAATCATCCAACCTTGAAAATCACAGATTTTAGTCACACAAAGACATAGCACTATATACTTTGACTGCATATAATAGATTTAATTTGCTTACATGTTCTTCCCAAGCTTTTTTCTCTCTTTCATAGGCTTCCTTTCTCTTTCGTTCCAATTGCTCCTTCAGAACTGCAGCTCGAGCATTTGCTTGGGCCTGTAATAACCAAAAAAAGACCAACTTAAAATCATTACAAGCAGAGCATTTAGTTCCATGGAACATTTGAAAAAAAAAAAACATGGATCATGATCATTTCATCTCCCTTTCTCTCACTTATTTTATACACTGTGAAGAGAGGACTCCACCAATACTCAACATCACCACATAACTATAACTGATCTCCTGTCTCAAAAATAGTAACAGCTCCTCAGAATTTACTTACAATTCTTGATTGGCAAGGTAACGCTTTTAATGYGCAAAGTAATCTTAAACAGAAGTCCTTTAAAATTGGAATCTCTTTTAAAATTAATTTTGAAGCTAAATGCATTAATGACAAAATATTAAATATTCAGTTTAAACTCTACATGAATGTAAAAAGCTTTAATTACTGTTTCACCTCTACTTTTACTTTAATTAAGGTTGGGCTTAAAGTCAGCTTGTTTTTTTATCTTTGAAGATAATGGGAAAAATAAGTGAATATTTGACAAGTACATGGAGTAAAACTCCAATTAAATATTGGATTTCTATGAATCACATTTGCTTTAAAACACTGAACTAAACATATTTCATGATAGGGAAGTATAGCCCACCTTCCAATCTACATGTAGACCCTGGCAGCATACATAAAGGGTTTTTCCTACCTAAAATAAAGTGGTTATTTATGGTATATTTTCCCTTCCCTTTCCATATCAAAATACTATCCTAGTTATGCCAAACTGCTTCTAGGACTAAAGCTAATCTAGAGAAAAATCTCAAAGGTAGAGATGAGAAAAATCTTTTGCTTGTTGACTTATGTCACAACATATTTTAAAATTACTGAGACAAATCAGTTGAACAAAGAGTTGTCACTTCAATACAGTTAAAATATGTATGGCTACATCATCCTTAAAAAGACAAAAGCCTCTTGTAGGGGATGAATGAATAAACTATTGATAACAAAATGAAATGTTAAAAAACTCATGACATGCAAAGGCAATTTTAAATAACGAATGCCAGCTCCTCTCTTCTCACAGTTACCTTCTGTGCTTCTATCTTTTTGCGTTTCAGTTCTGCTTCCTCGCTTGATTCTTGTCCATCAGAAGAACTGCCAGCTTCATTCTGCAAAGTAAGAGTTATCATTAATGTATTTAAAAGCTGAGTGATAGAAGCAATTAGTGGGATCATCTAGACTGACTGCTTGACTATCACAGGCCATAATTTTACTAGTTAACTCTTCACTCAAATGTAATGTCTGTTTAGACTAAACTGCATTTTTAAGATTAGTTACCTTTTTTTAAGATATGAAGCTTTTACCAATAGGAAAATGATGGGTCTATTGCTGCTCAGGCAGTGGAACTTGAACTAACAATGTTCACTGCTGGCCTCTCCCCACCACCCCTCATGACCGTTGCATATTCTACAGGTAAGGTATATGAGAAAGGGTTGATGGAATTTCAGTTTCTTCCACGTATGTGCTCCAGTTAACTGCAAGAAAGGTGGAATGGGGGGGGGGGGGAATGAAAGCAAGCAAGAATATACAGGGTCAACCTCTAAAATCTCCATTTTCAAACAAACTACTTCTTTTGATGGCCTCTGCATATTCCTACTTATGGAACAGACTGACAAAATTGAGCATAAAAAAAATCTGATAGGAACATATTTTTGCCGATGACCAACTTGTGCAGACTTTTCATTTAATCTAAAGTCATTTAGTAGGCTTCTTATAGCATATTTAATAAGTGGTAGAGTAGCATTACAAATAAGTTAGCAAAACACAGGCAAAACTTTTAAGTAAATTTTTTTTGGTAAAAATAAAAAAGAATATCACACCCACCTTGGCTTCCGTCAGCTAAAAGGAAAAAGATGAAAAACACCGAAGATAGAAAAACTTTTTAAAAAAATCTGGCACTTTTCATAGGCAAAGGACAGAAAGCCATCTTAATTGAAAGCAGCCAATAAATACATTCATTTATCATACATAAAATAGGATACATTGCCCTAGCAATAGATGTCTTTACTTACTTTATACCAATTAACAATTTTATATCTATAACAAAATAAAAGATTTTGGTCTGAGATAGCGTTCCTCTAGAGCTGAACCTCTATGCTGAGGTTCCCATCTGCAGATCAACAAAAAACCTTCTAAAAAGTTGATCTCTGAACTTCGGTAAGCTAAGACTTTTTCTCTGGTAGGCTTGACACTTAGCAATCCTCAAAATAAAACTGAACTGTTCTCTCTTCCATGTGCTTTGCTTTCTCTCTTTCATAATTTGTATGCATACAGCACATTTCATTTGACTGCTATACATGAACTCCTTGTATATTATTGGCATTATATTGTTCTTCACATACTCATTGCATAAACTATTTAATTCCTTTTAGATATCACAGAAAGAGCCTAGCTTCTGTGAGGCAGGTTCCTTGAATTTTCTTAATTCCAAATTTGTATCTAGGGGTCAACACTTGTCTGCAAGAATGAATGCATCTAGAGGAAGGGAAAAAAAAGAAAAAGAAAAAAAAGACAAAAAAAAAGTAGAGATCCACATGGTCACTTTATAGCATTGCCTAAAGCACTGCTTCCCATAGGGTACAGAATACCTTGYAAGTGAGGCATGTTAAATTGGAGGAATTATACAGAAGAAGAAGAAAGGTTATTTACCAGTAACTTGAATTATTTTGAGACAGGAAGTTCACATGTATGCTCAGTATGAACAAACATATGTTGCATGAAACCAGAAACCTTTTTTCCCCTTTTTGTAACTACCCTCTGAGGAGAAGATATACTCACACTCCAATTCCCTTTGTGATCAATGCATGGGCAGATGAGGGGATGCCATTTACTTTTTCTCTCAGAATGTTAATTTACAGATGCAGTATTCACTCAGAAAAGCAATAGTTTCATTTTTCCATTAAGAAGAATGATAAAAGAACACCACAGAGGTAGAGCCGGAAGGACCTCTGATCATCATGATACATAGGCTAAATGTTTCCTGCGGTGCAAMAGCCAGTTAGGACAGAGCATGGAGTGACCCCTGGTAGTGTCTTGAAGAAAAAATTAGTTTGGGCTCACTTCCTGGAAAGATGTTTATTTATTCTCTGTTCCTTTGTAGGTGGCATAACTTCTGGGATATTCAGCACCCTAGGTAAGCTATAGCTACTGGGAAAGGAAGCTAGGTTCCCGATATGCCTTCAGAAGCCTAATAACCCATAAGGAGAATTAATGTCACAGTCACAATAATGGCACTTGTTTCACTTTACCAGGATGAGCAGCTTCTAAGGCACTAAGTTACTTTTGCATCTCAGTCAAAGGACAAATTGTTTCTCTTGTTGCATCAAGGTTAAAGAAAATAAAGAAAACACTTTAGAAGAAGTCACTAATACAGGAAAAGCAGAATATTTTTACATAGAAGAAAGTTACAGCCGTGCAGCACTCCATTTAACTAAGATGGTGGTCAAAAGAAACTGAGTGGTACTAGGCATGCTCTGCCTTGTATGTCCACTCACTAAACATAAGGAAGGTACATGAAAGCACCTAGTATAGATACTGAATGAGGTGAGGCAGGGACACTTTTCAGGTTTCAAATCACAGCTCAATCACTTGAGAAAACTCAAATACTCTAAGAGTATACTTTAAGAGTATAAGATCACACAGTAGGTTAATGAAAAGAGGGAAAAAATCTCCAGACCCTATTTACTATGAAGACTGCCTCTCAAATGAAAAAATTCAACAAGTAAATTAATTGCGTCCAAGCTTACCTTGGATTATATATTTGACACCTTAAAAAGTACTGGTGCTATATCTGTTATGAACTTTGTTTTGGAAAACCCATGTCTGAAGAACTATATTAATAAAAAATCGAGCTCAYGCTAGGCATTTCCCCTCTCTAATGATAAGAATCTCTAATTTCTAACACCCTTACAGAATGTACAAAAAGAATCAATTCATATGCATTCAGTGTGAGCGTTGTCAAAAACTCAATTCTAGAGAAGTTCCTATAATTGAAAGCAGATGTAAACTTATGTTGTCTTGTTTTTAAAAGATCATGTTTACAGGCACTGAAGCTGCACTCTCCAACACATAAATATCAAACAGACTTTATTCTGGAAGAAGAGATGGAGGTACTTGCTGTGGAACAAAACTAAATTTTAAAAAAATATATGTTTATGTATATATAAAACTTCTGATGAGAAAGTCTTTCTGTGTGAATAAAAGAACAGCTCCCTCTGCCAGCTTCTCAAAATTTGAAATAATATTTCTCAAACCGACCTTTTCTCCACGAAGTTTTGCTTTAATCTGTTGACGTTCATTAAAGTTTTGTAGCCGGATCTGTCTTAATCTTGCCAAATATTCCTAAGGCAAAGAAAGGAAGCAAGTTTCAATTAGACAGAAATGGTTTGCAGTATTGCTAGTTTAAAATAAGTAAGATTCCAGAAAAAGTCCAATAAAATGAGAGAAAAAACACCATTGCTACCACTATATTAGCATTTATTAACCTCCAGAAAAAAAACTCATCTAGTGGAAATAAAGAAAACTGGAACCTACATTCCTCAGTATTAAGCTACCATTACACTGGATGGAATCAAGGGAGCTAGGAGTGGTTATATTTATTACAAAAGGTTTAAGATATATGGAGTCATGTCTGTGTGTATGCACATTCAAAAACCTCTCTGAGACAGACTGCTGTAGACAACTATTATTTTACAAATATATAAAAAAMCCACCAACGAAAAAACAAAAACCAACCTCTGGGATGGTATACAATAAATTGTTTCCTAAGAATCTATGAAGCTCTTATTTTGTTACACAGAAGGACCATGCAGTAAAACTAGGCAGAGTCAAGGTCAAAATGGCACTACTTGTGCGATGAAAGTGGCAAACATGCGGCAAGCATACCTCTTCCTCCTTGTTTCTGGATTTCCTTCCTCTTGCAGAAATGGGCCTGCCTCCATAGATATCTGCCACGTTTTGCAGTGTACCCTGTTTGCCATTTAATGGGATCAAATTTAAGATGTCTGGGGCTGTAGAATTATCTGCTTTATCCAATAATAACTGTTTACTTATAAGAAACTGAATCATCAATGATCTGCAGTTGTTCTGAAGTTAACTGACAACCCCTTTCACTTACAAGAAACATTTATCAGTAATTAAATATCCTGAGCAGCCAAACAGAGAGGCTAGAACCTTAATCATATAGCTGTCTTTTTCCTGATCTTCTACAGCTGTGTTAGAAAGCTTAAGTTCTGGCAGGCATGAGTTTTTCTATATCTGGATTATACACAAATTGTGGCATATAGTTGGCATTTGTTATTGTTGAGCCAAGTTTAAAATAAAAATGGAATCTTTCTATGCTCTTGTATTAAGCATTATCCACCATCATGACAAATTTAACATTGATTTTTACATCCTACAAGTAGCAAACTCAAAACACTCATAAAATATCCATATATACTTATTACATTTTGCCTTTTACATTGAACAAGCTATGTTAACTAATACATATGCATTTACAATGTATAATCTTGGCTAGTGTGATGTAATCAGTGTCCTAATTGTCACCAAAGAGATTCAACCTATAAAGGGAATAAAAATAGAAGTCCAAAATAAGACAGTACAAGAACCATTTGACTCAAGGTTACTTGTTTGGTTTAAAATCATATTATTGAATTATTTTGATCAGTAATGATATAGYGTAAGCCTCTGTGGAGTAGGTTAAAATATCCTGATTTGTTAACTCAGAATCAATAGCTTACTTTTAAATCTGTATAATTTACATACAATAAAGATAGGAAGTGTACATGTGATGGTTATATGCATCTTCTGCCTTATGAAACACCAGGGCTTTAGCTTTCTCAAGCTCGAGTACTGGAAACCCCTTGTAAGTCAATACTCCAGTTAAATTCTTGACAGGAAGGATTGGATCAAAAAAAAAAAAATCTGGCTAAATATTCTTCCAAGAGAGAGATAAAAAACAGTAACTAAAAAAGTAACAGCATATTTCTAAACTTCTGTGGTTTAATCACTAGAGGGGGTCAGAGAACCAATTAAAAGAACCATCCTCGTGATAAGAAGCAGCATAAATTCATGAGGAAGGACTTCATGAAATCTGATTTCAACATGAGTGCTGAGTCAAGAAATAGGACAGAAATATTTTCCATATTCACCTTTTCAGAAAAAATATTTGATTAACTGTTTTATGCACGTTCCTGAGCTTTACAAAAGCCAAATGGCACTTTAAGACTTATCTCATTTTCCATGCTAGCATTCAGATTAGTTCTAGGCCTTCTCAACAAACTGATGGTGATTTATATTAATGTTCTTAAACAAGAAGGGAGCTGGAAGCAAGAGTTTTAAGAACTGATATTATCACTGCACACTGTTAATACTTAACATTCTACTCATCTACCTAGATGAACACATGTTAAGATTCAAAATAACCAGGACTCAAGGTTTTGCAATGCCATACAGCTATAGTGAAATAGCAAATTAGGTCAGAGGCAGCTGTCTTAAAGAAGGGATGGCTGAAAATACCATTGACTCAACTACTGAGTCAAACTTTAGACTGTTGCTTGAAAATTAAAATTTATATCTACTATATTTAACTGACATTTGGTAAGCCAGAGTGAGTCATTTGACTTAATCCCAAGTCTTTATACAGTTAAAAGCTGCATATTAGTTGACCATTCCTACTGATTTTTCCTCTCAGTTTAGTGATGAGAAGATCATCCAGACCATGATATATGAGAAACACTGCCAGCCACTCACATTATTCTCCCGCACAAATAGAAGGAAGCTGCTGAGGGCTTCTGTTATCAATGGCAAATTTGCCATGTACATGAATTTGGAACCCTGATTTAGAATTACTATGTCTTAAGAATCTGGAAATTATCTTTACAATTGTTCAGTAACCTCCCCATTTTATTACAGCAGCAATTAAGTGAAAAACATTTGGGCTCAGCTGAATACCTTATCGGCAGGCAGAAACCTGAGAAATGGAATACTTGGGATATCTTGCATTAAACTGATCTCATACACCTATATTAATGCCAACAAAGTAAAGAACAAAATGGATGAAGGCACTACTAAGAACTTATCTATGAAGATGCAGTCTTACCAAAACAGGAATTTTTCTTTTTGTGAAAATGATTTACTGGTCTTGAGTGTTTTAAAACAGAAACACTGTTCTTAAGTAATAAACTCATGCTTTAAAATTAATTCACTAATTTAAGGAAACTTCACCATCAAGGCAGGGAATCTAAATACTTCAAAATTGCTTCATGTAACYGAAATTATCCTTGAAACAAAAAGCTGGCTTTAAGTCATGATTTGATACTCAGATATAACTATGGATATGCTGCTATAAAGCTGCAGTCCCTCTTATCTAACCGCACTGATAGCATATTTGGTTTCATTTAATCAGCAGACAACACCACTGTGACTTGCTTGTAAGTGTATAGTGTGAAAAAGCATAACTCTCCATATTTTGGAAATACATAGTTCAACCACACAACAAGTCCCAGTCATTTCCAAGACTTGTACTGTGAAACAGATTTCCTAAAGGAACATTGAATTTAGAACTGTAAGCATAAAGAATAAAGAACATGTGACACTGTTCAATAGTTTCAACCTCTAAAGAAAAAAAATTTTAGAAACATCAACTTTGACAAGATGGATGTCTTTACAGTATTTTGTTAATAAGCAGTGTTTTTTGTAAAATGCACTATTGTAGCTGAGCTATCAGTTCACCAAGCTTCATTTCAAGTTTCAGTTACTGAACATAAAGTTTAATTTCAACCAAAATTTTAAAGCTAGTGACCAAAGAAAACAGGAAACTAATGTTCTAAAACTCACAACATCAAATTGGATATGCACAAAAAAATTTTTGCTTTGTTGATAAATTCACAATCTTGGTGAAACATATCACACACAATTCTGTTACATTTTAATAAAACCATGAGCATAAAATGCACAAATAAAGTATGTACCCCTCACCCCCTTTTTTTAAAACATAAAGAAAATATTTAGCCAGCATTTTATGGCTATGATGCTATTTTAAAGGTTCATAAAGCATGCTGGAACAGTAATATATACAGAAAGACCAGATTCCATACCATGTGTCCCTCAGCTCGAGCTTTGTTTTGCATGGCTTCTCTCTTCCGTTGCCAGAATTCTTCGACTTGCTTTTCTCTTTCTGCAGCTACCCATCCTTTTTGCCTGAGTAATTGCAACATATACCAAGCTGAAAGTCTCTGAATATGACACTCAAAAGAAACAAACAAAAAGAAAAAACAACTGCATTTACACATTAACTGGGACACAAAGAAAAAGTAACTTTCTGTGAGTAAGGCTTCTTTTAAAAATACCTTTTATCAGGTAAAACACAAGTCAGACTTTCACAAAATGTAAGAAAGAAAGATGAACTAGGTTAAAAGAACAACTAAAAAAATCCATAACATGGTACTGTCCTTCTATATCCTGGTCATYGAAACAAAAATCCAAGGCAAAATAATCTTAGTGCAGTTATTTCTGAAATGTCTCAACTTGTTCCATTACTGCTATCACTTGTGAAAAAGGACATACTCCTTCAAGGTTTCCTTCAGAGATGGGCAAGAACTCATCACATGAGCCAGTCAGTAAGATCAATACTGCAGAAGCCTTTCAAGTCTAACCTACACTTGGAGTAAGAGCTTCTACCCCTTGGTTAAGCACAGTGCTAGTATGCTGAGGGTACTGGGGAACTACTTCTGTGGAGGGATTTATGTTTGTTTTTAGAGGAGCAGGGAAAGAGTTTTCCCTACTGCAGAACTGGCCAGAACAGGATGCTTTTCATAGGTTCCACCCCAGGTCAGGTACCAGTTTGGGTAGATAAGAAGGCTATGTTCAAATTATTTTAACTGAGCACCTGGCAAGCCTCCTTGTAAATATGATAATTCTGTAGGGGATCCAGCTTCTGACAAACTAGTTAAAAGTGGACTTACAGAAAAGCTTTCCATAAAAGAAGCTGCAGACTGGTATTAGACATTCTAATAGAATGAAGAGAAAATCCCTTTTCCCTGGATCCTCGGCCTCTTCTGACTGCAAAGTAATGGGGGTCCAGCAACAGGCTGGAAGAAATTGGAATAAGCTGATAGGAATAACTCAACAGGCTGGAACAGCTAAGAAGAATCATTTTGCAATACAGGAACTATTGCTGGTAAATCACAAATGAATTAGCATACTAATTAAACACCCTTGCATCTTGTGGCTTTCTCCCTCCAGCAGTGAGGAAATGAAACTATGTTTCCACTTGCTGTAATTCATTAAGAGAAAGTCAGATATCAAAGTACTTTGATACAATAAAACAAATCCTGTAGCTGCTCTGAAAACACAAGTCAGTCGACAAAGAAACACTTGATAATCTTTGCATACATGTATTATTCGACTTACTGCAAGATTTTGACTGTAACAGTTTATTACATATTAACTCATTCAGTGGATAATGAAATCTGTCCAAACACCTGTAATATAGGTGAAGTTTAGCTTACAGTTTTGGAGGAGAGGTGCTTTCCAAGCAGAAAACTATCCGTCTCAAACAAAGTCCTCAGCAAATACCTATTCCAACTAAATTTATTGATAATTTGTTTTTCCCTACTCAAAAAAATGAATCATTTGGCTTTAAAAATGTTTGAACTAGTTTTCTTCTGGACTACATTTTTGTCCAAGAGACAATTTTTAAAGATTGCTGAAGATGTATTTAGTTTTATGCTAGATGTGGCAATGTAATCAGCAAGATCACAACTTGAGAATTTCTCAACTTCTTTAATATATACTGTAAATTACCTGTCTTTAAGAAAGTTCCATTTATTTAAGGTCTTTGTTTTAGCTAAACATCCTGAACATGTATTTTTACATTTCACCTTCAGCTGAATCAATAAAGCACAGGAGAGAAATTTTATGTTGGCTATGACAATAAAATTATTTCTAGATAATAAAATAACAATATTTAACATATTTTAGATACCAAAAAGACAGCACCTCAATTAGGAAAAAAAATAAAATCTCTATTTGTTTTCAAACTTCTGCCTGGAATTTTCATTGAGTGCTTTTGGTCTGTGGATTTCAGAAATATCAAATCATCACTTCCTCTTCATCTGCATCTGATAATTTGCAGACCTCTATGATATTTCCTCTCCATTTTAACATATTAAAAGCATTTTACCTGGTTGTAGCCAAATAGTATTTAATATAGTCAAATGTGTGAGGCAAACATTAATAATGTTTCCTAACATAGACATGACTTGGGGATGGTGGCACTGTGTGTAGAGTTGAGAATAGGCACAGGAGAATAGAAAAACATCTATGTCAGCTGGGAAAATACATTTTCCAGTACCGGGGTGTATCAGAAAGAATTTTAATTAGCTCACAATGGCCCAGATTGCTACATAGAAAAAAGTATATATATTAGTATATATTTATGTAGTGTATACATAAATAGCACAGTCTTCTCTTTCGAAAGATGATAACACTCATGTTAAACATGTTATCATATTATTTTTGTAAATTTTAAAACAGAAAACCTAAAAAGGTAATATATATACATTGCACACAAACATATATGCGTGCACACACACATATATATAAATAAATAAGTGAAACTGAATAAAATTAAATTTAGAAGCACAATGTTTTCTCTGACCATTTCCTTTTCCTCTCATTACCTCTATTTATCTTTCTGTCCATGGAACGTATTTTTGGATCTGCAGAACTTTAGATAATGCATGAGAAAGTTTTGTCCCTCTAACTGAGAAGCTTAGTCAGTAAGCAAAGCTCAAGTACTGACTGACTAAAAAGGACATTCACCATTTACTGCTCTCTAGTGCAGACACAGTCCTTGGGGCAGTATTAATAGATTTGAAGGAAAGTAAAGCAGTTTTGAAAAAAAATACTTGAAAGAGAGAAATCATTAAAAAATAATGCCTGTTTGTATATGAAATGCATGCATACTTCATAGTAAGCGCCAAGAATAAGTATCATCAAACCAGAAGTTGCACACTATTATCATACCTCGTATTCACAGCTTTTGAAGAAAGCTCCTAAAAATTTTCCACTGACCAATAAACAGGAGAGCTAAAAAGTCTGCAGCAGCAAACTACAGGAGAACTTTCTAAATGCTCTATGGTAGAGAATCAAACACTTGGATGGCAAGCAAAAGCAAAAGCATCTTGGCCAGTAACACAAGAAGTAGAACTATGAAAAAAGAAAAGGAGGGTTGTAGCGTTATCTAGACTGTAACTGCATTAAACCAAGAATTTTGGCTGAAATCTTGCCCAGTTACAGTTGTTAGCAATTCGTTTTCTCTACTGTTAGGGGAAGCCAAGGTATCCATTGGTTCTAAAAAGAACTGTGGTCTGTGAGGGACCAACACACATACAGACAGCATGGTACCAATGGATAAAAGTGTTTTTGAGACATCTCAAACTACTAAATGAAACAAGACACAGCACAGAAGTCTAACATGTAGGGACAAGTTCATGGATTATCATAGTCCAACCTGTTTGCATTGGCTTGTTTAGACACCTCCTTCAATCTTTTCATTTTTTTTCTAATTGCATCAGCATCAGGTAAATGGTGATGACCTGCAGGCCCCTTAGGAACTCCTGGACGTATTCCAGGTGGAATTCCTCTGTAGATAAATATGTACAGTAACTTTCATTACTTTCATCTAAAGCAGACTACATGCAACTTCCTAATGGAAGGCAGCCATACCTTTCAACAGCTTCTTGGCCTTGTACACCTGCCCTCCATTTGGCTTCCCTCTCTTTGGCTACTTTAATGTTTTCCTTTTGCTGTTGCATCTGATCAAAAATAGCATGATAGTGTTCATACTGTCCTCTGGAAGGCACAGGAAAAGGACCAAAACCACCTCCACCACTGTAATATGGTGCCTGGAAATCAGAAGGGTTAGAATGGGAATCTTAAATATCGGTCTTAACAAGTCCTTCCAATTTCCATCTCCCCAGCAGAATAAAAGCATTACTATGTTCTGCAACAATTCTGATTTAGTACTAGTGCTTTTATTTCTGGCATGTTCCTGTTTTAATACACCAAAACAAGACTGAAAAATTAAAAATGTACTTTTCAGTAAGCACTCAAAAAACCCAAAACAAAACAGTATTTACCTCCCTCTGATAACAGTTTAATTATACACATGACATCCGTCACATATTTTTGGAAGTTATTGATAAAGATTCCATTGAAGCATAACCAGAAATAGCTGATGTTCTACATGGTATAAAACACACTTTAGCACAAAAGCTAAAAGTGATACAGTGCTAACTGAAGTACCAATGAGGAACTTGTAACCAAACAGACATTTTAAAATAAAGCTGGAAACAGTTAAGCACACTTTTAAGGCTGTTAAATGGCATTAAGTTGTTATTCCAAGTGCAGATTAATTTAAGAATCCCATTTTTACCAACCTATAATTTGGTTGCATCACCAGAATTGAGAAGCTTCCCATCTAATGCTCAGATCAGGGGAACATCTACCACAAGTTACTCCTTTACAGAAAACATTTCTCTCATTCTCATAGAATTAAAATCCCTAAAGAACCTCCATGTGAAAATAAAAAAAAAAAAAATGTTGCAAGCAGCTGCAAATAGTAGTAGCCAAGGATGGATGTAGAAAACGTGAAATTGGCAAAACAAGGTTAAGGTTGTCAGCACATGCATAAAAATGTTCACTTTATACCTGTGGGAGTGGTCAAACAGCCCATGATAGTGAATCTATGGAATTAATTTTAATAATAGTGTAGATGTTCTTTCCAGAGTGGTCTGAAGTATTCTACATACATTCACATAGTCAGTGCAGATGTGAGAGGTTTAAGATTGCCCACTTAAAATGAGCGTTCTTGAACAGATTATACTTGACAAGGGATTTTAGTTCACATTCAAAGAGTTTCAGTTGCTCAACACCCATCAATAGCTCCTCCTTAATCCGTATGACAGAATGCTGACAGAAAGATTTATCCAGGCATTCAAATAAGCATGCTATACCTCTGGATAAAAATAATTTATTATACAAGCCTGCCTTTTCTACAAATTAAATGCAAAGCACTGCTTTAGACACTACTCAAGGTTTCGCCTATAATTGTTAGAGGTCAGTTTTTGAAAGAATTAGCTAATGGAATAGTATGATCAATCTCTAGGCAAATGTTCCGGAGCAGATGCTCATCAACAGTCTGCAGAATAGTTAGAATCTCTGCTAGAACCACAAACCCCAAGTCAACTCTTTGCCATCTTCTTGCCCTGTTTCCCTTCAGAAACAGGTGCCAGCATCCAGTCTCCCAAAAGGTAGACAGGAGAAGAAAATCATGCAGTATTTTACCCTTCCATGCCTTCATAAGAGGCTAGGCAGCCTGCATTAATGGAAAGTTTAAACACTACTATTTTAAGCTAATAGCATCGTCAAGAAGTTACCGGATGCACTGTTTTCATGCAGGAAAAAGGAAAATGAAAATTGAATCAAGAATACTATGATAATAAATGGAAACCTAGATTGATGACAACCTACTAGTCTGCAGTAAGATTTGTACAAAACTACCCAATATACCTTGAGAAGAAATCTAAAACATCTTTAAAGCGTAAGTTTGCCATGATATTTTACATAAGTGACACTTTGTGAAAATACACACAGACATTGAACCTAAATTTCCCTTGGTGACTTTGAGTGTACTGAAAGATAATGCACATTTAGCTACAACAGAACTTTGCATATGTTTGCAATGTCTAATGTTTTGCAATGAAACTCTCAGTGTTAATTAGCAACATGATTGTTTTCAGGGACACATATGCAGCTCTGATTCAAATGTGGTGGTGCTGGTATGTCACGTTATATGGAAGCTTGTGTTGTATCTGGCAGCATTAACTTGAGAGAAGGGACATATAGGAACCAAAAGATTTCTTTTGAATCCCCATTCCAGCAGCACCTGCTAGTTCTGAAATTCTGGCATTTTTAAGTTTATTTTCATATTTAAACTTTATCTATATGATATGGCACACATCCAAAGACAACTCTATTTTGAAAGCACATAGATAATTAGCAAATAGCTACCGAAACCTGGCCACATACTTGTGTTTTCTTAATATTGTTGTTGTACATGGAACAGAAAATAAAACCTCTACTCATTTTGACTCTACTCTTCATTCAGAGCTTGCTCACAAAATCTCCACTAAACATGTTTAAGCCAAATATTTGTAACACTCATTAAAATACAGCAATTTGTGGTAGTAATCCAATTTATACTGTCAGATAGATTTGCACCATGACAATACTTAATTCTGCACTGGCTCTGTCTGATGAAAGCAGAGGATGTTAATATTCAAGTACCTTCATGAGACTGACTAGTTCCCAGAACAGTTATGTTTCCATGAAACTGAGATACACATGCAGAGGCAAAATGAAACTGTCACAGGAATCAGATTGAATTATGCAATTCAATCCTGCAAGAAGTGAATGGCTAAGAAGTTTACTACTTTCAGAAAAAAAAAAAGTTAAATTTATTCAGGAATCTTTTCCCCTCACAGCCAGCTTTTCAATATATACACTGACTTTGTCATTTACGTTGGTAAAAAACAAAGAATGCTTAGAAGCATGTTTTAAATACTGGGCAAATGGTCCATTGTCATAATATGAAAACCTGGAAAACATTTCAACAAAAAATTTCAAGAACAAGCTTGAACGTGAAAGAAACTGTTCATGCATAGATTCAGCACAAGAAAAGTAGCAAAAGCAGGAGTGGAAAAAAGAAAGGGGAGTATGAAGACCTGGCAAAAGACAGGAGATTCTGAAATTTAAGAAGTATTAAAAATGAAAATTGCACATGATSTCCAAGAAGCCAGGGAAGAAAGTGTTATACAATCTCTCTCAAATTATCCATAGTTTAATACTGGGCAGCTCCAAGAGTTGATCTTTTCAAAAAGACCAGGCCAGATAACCAATGGTGGGGGAGGCATGGGTAAGGGAAACAGGCTACACCACATTTCTGCATCTGCTGCCAACCTTAACTTCACCACTTCCACCTGAACCAAGCACATTCCTCCATCCTTGTTCCCTGGCTCTGTTTACTCGTTCCATCTGAAGGAAAAAACAATAAAGGAAAATATAATTCAAGGAAACACATTAAGTAAAACACATTTTAAGCATATTTTACCCCTTCTTTTTCCAATCTTCTCATTTGCTCTGCCTTCAGTAAACTGGTATGCAATTTATTTATTAAAACAAAAATTACACGTTTAGTAACTGGGAAATTGAACTACTCTATATTCCTAAGCAACATATAACACAACATACTAAAATATTTTATTAACGTTACTATGGGTACAAAAAGAAAGGCTGAAATATCTTGTCTACCTGGTCTTGCTGGCATTTTTCTTTCTCAGGCAATTCTAACCTTTTCTTTCTTACTGCTTCCTGAAAAATAAGCATATAATTTGGTATTTATTACTGAGCCATTATTCTTTTAATCTCTGTCAAGATCGGTTRGTGCTCCAATGGCTGAGGTATTCCCATGAAGACAAAAAGTAATGTTAGGTAGTGGAAAAAGAAATAAGGAGGAAAGGTTTGAAGATTTTATTTTGTCATCCTTGTTCTGGACTTAGCTTTTGCTTAGTTTGAAAATTAACAGATGATTTCATTATACCTCAAACATTTTCCTCCTTTCTTCTGGATTCATTTTCTTCACTGGAGTTGGAAAGGCCTGGATAAAAGGTGAAACTTCAAGTTAGATAGCATGATGCCAGGAAGAGAGAAAAATTCTTATCACAGAGATTCTTAAACCCACAACATAGTATGCGTAAAACAGGGCTGACAACATTATTCGTGAGTTTTTAAATTAAAAACACTGCTAAGATCTAGGGTAAATGTTACTGTACTTGTTCATCCTCTGTTAAGATCTCCCTCTTGAAAGCTGAAGGTAGTAATTTTTAAGCCGGTTTTGTCTTAATTTCTCTTCTCTGACAATGCCATTCCATATTACAATTTGTTCATATTATTTCTAGGGTCCCTAGATATTAAGGTAAACTTTTATTTGGAAAACAGATTTACTAGGTTATCCTGAGGCTCTTTGTTTGGGTAACATTACTCAAGTTCTTGTTACCTTTGAATGAAACCACTATCAAATACCTAGTAAAGAAGCAGCGATACACAACAAGCTATGCATTTATACTAATCTCCTTCTCAGGTAAGTGATGGTTACTAGTAAAGCATGTTTATTTTGACTATAGAACACAGATATTTACAGCTTCATAAATTTTTTTTTGACAACCTAAAAATCCTGTCAGATTAGTACAGTACTTTAAATCAAATACTTCAGGAAATAGAAGCCTTTAGAAACTTAAGCCACTATTTCAACTACAGTGAGCTAACACCAGTAAAACAAAGGAGATTATTGTTATATGCTCCTTTGAAAAGCCAGTTTATAGTTGCAAGATCAGACTATCCTGAAGTGACAGCAAAAAGAAGAGGATTTATATTACACTGTAGCCATTTTTTCTATGCTACATCTTGTCACTAGGTACAATACACACAAAGAACATATTTGAATACAGAATATATCTTGACTCCTGCCAGTAAGAGGAATTTTCTCTGTCTCCACCCTGTCACAGTGAGGGCTTTGGGTCTCTGTGTAACTTGGGTTGGTTTGGGGTTGGCTGGGGAAACTGATTATAAGCAGCTGCAGACTAGCAGATGATTGTGCAACCAAGTCTTAAAACAGAAAAAAGCCTCATGGTCTCATAAGGACACACAGCAGTTTGTGTGTTCCCTCTCCCTTGCTCTCTTTTTTAAACCGTGTATTTTAGGGAAACAAGGCTTGTGTGATCACTGGCAATTTTCTCCTAACCCTCCAATAAATTTTGAGCCTCAAGGATAATTTCTATTAAAAATTTGATAGGTGAGAGTGATATAGATATCAATATTATGTTCTCAGAAGTGTCATGGGGAGAAGGGAAAAAAAAACCCCACTCATTCAGAAGAAAATTTGAATTAGTTCTCCTGCTGAGAGTGGAAAAAAGCTGAAGTAGGGGCTTCTTACTAATTGCTTGGTCTGTGGCAYGTGCATGTAGTTCAGACCTAGTGGCATCATGTAATGTATCTTGGCCATGAAGTAATTAAACAAATCAACAGGGAGAAACAGTGTTTTTAATGTAATAGGGTGTGTAGAGAAAGGTGACTGGAGGAAAGATTAGAAGCACTGTATGAAGGTATACAGAAAATCATTTTGTTATTAGCTCATGGAATAAAGTCTGCAAAACTCCTCATCTGATTAAATAATTTCTCCTGCTGACAACACTTTAGAAAATAACCTAAAAAAAGTTTTCTAAGGTTTGAAATTTGGAAGTTATTCTTGAACGAATAAGAAAGATTCAAAGATTCTTATCCAATGACAATGATATTTATAACTGACAGACTTCCAATATTTCTAAGAGCGATCAACACCAACAGAGGAACTGAAAATATATGTAAAGCAAGCATTTACACTATTTTTTGCATGTGTCCATAAAAAAGATATTTTGAAAAGGAAGGCATAGTATTTTAATAGGTACAAACAAAACAGCTCAATTTAAGTTACTTAGGTTCTTACCTGTCCACATTTAATCAATGGCTTCTTCTCATGAATCTTTTTAGGTGCATCACCAGTTTTCTTGCTCATTAAAGGCACTCTGTATTTTGCAGCAGGTTTGGTAATTTTCTGAGCTGGTGCAACTGAAGCCAAGCTTTGTCCATGAGCTGATCTTTTTGCTAGATAAGAGAAGACTCTCTTACAAGGATATCCAGGCCTGCCAATGCACCACATCTCCCTTCTTCCAGCTTTTGGGACAGCACGGCTGGAGGAGAATGGGTGAACTGCTAACCATTTCATTCACGTGAGCTGATAGTGCAATATACCCAGCTGTCCAAAACGGCCTTCCTAAACTTCACGCTTGATAAGAAACAGAAGAGCACAATCCCTGACCTTTTCACTTTGATCACTTCACTTTAATCTGAAGAACTGGAACTTCTTATTCTGTTTGCCCTGTTTTACTATCCCTTTGTCATGGACACTGGGAAAAGCTTTCCAAACGGAATTCAGAGGCAGGCCTCCACCAGTGGCACAGGCCTGCAACCTGCAACACTCAGGTCAGCAGAAGAAGAGTTCTAACAGAGCTACTGTTTCAATGGCCTTTGGGGATATCGTTCCTCTGTAAAGTTCCTGAAAATATGCCAGTATCTCCTTGCGAATTTGATTCTGTGCTAGCAGGGCTCTTTCACTACAGAATAGCAGCAAAATACTTGCCACAAGACAATCAAAAAAACACCAAAGCACCTAGCACAGCTTCAAATGATTACAAGAAAATAAAATCATAAGAGGGGAAGAATTTCTAGGAAAAAAAATTAAAGTAACCAATAGAGGAAAATGAATTAAAAACGGATCATCTTGCAAAACTGAACCATAATCTGGTTTGCTAGCAGCAGTAGAAATTCTACTGTTCTGTGCTGAAGTCGGGACTTAATCTTGGAATCACTAACAAAATACTACAAATTTTATAAGAAATGGTATTTCTCATTAACCATTTGTCATTAATAAGGCAACTCCCCTACAATAACATATAAATGATTTCCAGTATTTTGAGTCTTTACTATCTCTTTAAATTTTGTAAGCATAACATACTGTAAGAGTAAAAAATACACCTAAAAGTGTTACAGGCCCATAGTTTATATTTGTATGATTTGTAGGTTACAAGCATCCACCTCACCAGGAAAAGAGATTATTACTTCCCCCTGTTTTCTCCTGAAATTTCTAGAATCGGGTATAAAAAAAACCCACCCTCAAATAAAAGAACAGTGCTACATTTATACATATTCTATCTTATCAGAGCCGAAAATAAAAGTTCTTTTACACACTTAATTACCTGGTGCAGCATGTGGTCCCAACCTTTGGAACATTTTGTGACTGAATTCTTCTGCAATAAGCTAAACAAAAAGTTCAATTATTAACAAACAATATTTATGCCTGAAGCTAAAAAGGAGAACTCCTTTTCAGAAAAATATATATACCTTTTTTAAGTAGACTTCTAACTAACAGTATCCACCGTAACCTAAGTTTAAATGAATACTCAACTATATGTGTTCAATTTATTATTATTAAAATTAATATGAAGTTGGATTCAATATTTTCAAACATTTCTGGCAGAACTACTCATATCACTTTAAAAAATGATTTAGTCTAACTTCTGGGTAGTCTGGCACTTGTTACCCCATTTATGAACCAGTTAATCGCAGCTGCAAGAAAATTAATGCAAACATCAACATGATTTTGTGCATAGTTTATTTTAGATTTCTGTATAGTTTTCAAATTTTATTTACATTTCTCAGACAGCCTTGCCTCAAAAAAAAGTCAAAAAAAGTCCTTCAGAGATGTTTGGGGATTTTCGTTTCCCTATTCTCTTCAAGATGGGAAGATGACTGTACATACGGATTTCTACAAACAACATATACGGAGTTCTGTGAGACTTATTAAGTACAATAAAATTGCAAGATATCCTTATTGAAGCCAGGTACAACAAAGGAAGGCTTGCTGTGTTCTTATACTCTTCACTAGGCATTTGTTTATGGCCAGTGCTCATGGCCCGCAGGATAAGGAACAAGAGTGACTTTTAGCTGACCTGGCACAGTGTTCTCATGTTCTAACTTCCTGCTTTCAGGCTTCTTACCAAATCCAAGTGCATCAACTGGTTCTACCAATACAGGACATTCAAAGGAGGTCAACAGCAAAAGAATTTTTACGATGGCAAACAGATAATGGCTGTACTACAAACCATCTTTCAAGCCCTAGAGCATGCCAGCAAGGCATTTAGCATTCTGACAATGATTGCTAGCAACGCCAACTGGCTAATAGCAAAACCCCAAAGTTTTAAGGAATAGTCTTTATAGAACCTTGAACTATCCAGATGATTTTACTTTGCTTAGAGATTATGAGCCAGTTACAATGGATGTTGGGGGAGTTAAAAATAATAATTAAAAAAACTAAAAAACAAGAAAAAAAACCAAAAAACCTCACCCCCCTCAAAAAACCAATCCCCTCAAAACCCCAAACCAAACTCCCAAGACCCCCAAAACCCCCCAAATCCCCCAACCCCTTCCCAAACCCTCCAACTCCTCCCAAAAAACAAAACAAAAAAAATCAACCCCCCCAAACAAAACCCCCTCCAACGCCTCCAAAACCCCAAAACACACACACAAAAAAAAAACCCAACCCCCAAACAACCAAAACCCAACCAATAAAAAGCCCACACCAAAACAATCCTAAAAGAACAAAAGCGCAGAGCCTAAAACTGCACATGATGGCAGAGACAAACTTTTTAACCTGTATAGTCTGTTATCAAAAGCAAGAAGTCACACATGAGAACTGTCTTCTACTACTGGCATTTCAATGGCCTTAAAGCTTTTATTTGGTTGGTGAGCTGTGAGTAGAACAACTGAAGTACAGTGTTGCAATAATAAGAGCAGTTCATGGAAGAAATACGGCTCTTGAGTACATTTCAAGGCTTTTTATTTTTCCACCCTAAGGATGCTCTGTAATTTAAATGTACTCTTTACTATGACTTATTAACTACAAAAATTAAGAATTCATATAATCCTGGTAGACTGATCTCCTGTCAGTTAGGAGCAGGATTTCAGCAATAATTGAGCCATGCTGATGATGACATATACCTAGGGAAGCTCTCTGAAGCTCAGACTAAAGCAAGCTGAGCACAACATTAGTCATGGCTGAAACTGAAAGAAAACAGGCATTACAGTTATGTCACAGAAAGATCATCTCTACCTAAATATGTTTGTACCCATGATCAAAACAGTCATAAAAGGTGCTTTCTATTTTTGTTTGGGTTTTGCTTTAAATTAGATAGCATCCCTTTAAGCTGAATATGTCAGTGAATCAGTTGGAAAAATTGTGTTCAAGTATTTGTATTCAATTGAGGAGAAAATAGTATCATCATCTGGTAGCAGCTTATTATTAATTAGTAGTTTATCATAATTAATAATTATCAATATTAGTAAAGTCTGAATAACCCCAGATAAAAATATCATATCCATTTGAGCTGCTGGAAATAAAAATCAGATCAAGAATTACTGCTGTAAAGGTTAGGACAATGAGCTTAGTTGTAAAGACTTCTTAATCTTACCTTTCAATGAAACTTTTAACTCACAGATAAAGAAATTTAGAAGAGAAGGGTCCATATATAATCAGAATTTCAACTGTATATGGAATACTTTCAATTAATAATAGTTCAAACTATAGTTCATTAGAATTCTTTATACTTAAGAAGTTCTTCTTTTGCATTCATTTTTCGATGTCCTTCCTCTGTCTACATTTACTCCTCTCATAATGCCAGTACTATTCTCCGCTTGTTATTCTTGCCCTCTTTTCAACTAGATTTATATTAAAACARCATCAATAGATGTCAACAGATCCAACATGGAATACTGAGCAACTTCTTCTAGCTTGTTTATAAAGAGGTTCATTTAAGCATCAAGAAATTTAATGATTAGTTTACCTAGCAATATTTCACAGAACAAACTTGCAGACTATTCCAAATTAAGAACAAAATAACAGATTGAAGAAATAACATTAAAGAAGTGATGCTGAAGTTATCATCAGTGCCATTTTATGCAACAATGCATATCTAAACAAATCAACATCTGACTCAATTCCTCACTAAATAGAAAGAAATACAAAACAAAGCTCCTGAGAGAAAAAGAAAATGGTAATTTAAAT
Source organism: Apteryx rowi (assembly GCF_003343035.1). Classification (NCBI taxonomy): domain Eukaryota; kingdom Metazoa; phylum Chordata; class Aves; order Apterygiformes; family Apterygidae; genus Apteryx; species Apteryx rowi. The sequence goes on along the minus strand of NW_020450680.1, from coordinate 506,363 downwards.
TTGTTTGTGAAACTACCAACTACTTAAGCAATTTGATATTGTCTTTTGTAGTTCATTTTATCAGCATTGTAAAATTAGCAAGATCAAAATAACATTCTTTTTCCTCAACAGAAAATGCCTGGATAAAAGCTTTAGGAAATACTATTACTCCAATTTTATGTTGTATATTGACATCAGAATAAAAAAAAGGAAAGTCCTATGATATTTTCAGGCAAAATTAGAATTAAAACTATCTCCATACCTGTGGTGTGAGAAATTTTTCAACTCGTTTGGCTATAAAGTTTTTCTCCAATATGGAGTTGACTGATGGTCTATCCCTAGGATTCATTTTAAATAACTGTGACAGCAGATTACGTAGGTCATAGGAATAATGCATAGAAACAGGAGGAAAAGATCCAGAGATGATCTTCAGTACCAAGTTTTTCATGTTACCAGCTTCAAACTGTATCACAAGAAAAAACAGTTGTTACATATTACTGTGTGCCCACAAATAAGGTTGCATACAAAGGTGAGGAAAAACAAAAAAGGACTTTCTTTGCCTCAACGTATCAAAACAGATTTCCAAGACCATCAGTCTAAAATAACCTGCTGCCTATCAATAGTGTCACGCTACTGAGATCTAAAGTTTAAATTCTGAAAGCAACATGCTGTCTTTGCCAACATATAATTATCTCCTTTCAGATCTAGACTGACAGTCATATGTTGTTACACATAGTCAAGGATAAAATACAATACTCTATAATATTTTACGTACTTGATCTGCTCTCTCCCCTTCCCTAAAACATTCAACCACCACATGCTTTCTGTACTTTTTAGTGAAGTCACCTTTCAACTGAAAGGATGTAAAGCGTTCACATTCATTCTGTGCCAAATCCAAAGGAATGCTTAGACTTCAGCATAAGCTCAGGAAGCAGAGAGCCATTCCAATTCCTTCGTACAATAAAAAACTAGTACTTATCAACCAGCTCACAGAAAACAACCTATTGCTGTCAACTCTCTGAGAGGCAAACATTGTTGCTGCAGAAAAGACCCAGAAACAAGAAATCACAAAAGCTACCATGAAATCTTTAACCCTTTAAAGTTTTTTTCTGATGTCCATGTAGTAATCATCTTCCTTTCAATAAAAATAGCTTCCTTATTTATTTATTTTAAAAGACAGAAGTTTTTTCTTCCCTTCATAACTGGAAAGTGGGTGACAAACAAAGAGGTGTTTTTCAAATGAGCAAAATAAAAAACTGGCAACTGTTTTACTTTGGGAGTTTTTTAAAGAACTACTTCTGTTCTAAACAAAGAAGTACGCTAATCCATCTGCACAAAGCTGGCAGCCTAAATTCAGACTTTCTCAGTAAAAATGAAAAGGTCATGTTTTTGGAAAGAAAGGAACATTATGCATTGTATCTTTTGTTACTGCACCTTACACTTCTGTAGCTAACACAATTCACGGAAAACAAAAAAYGCAGTGCTAATATTTCTGCAGAGATTGGCATGAACTAAGACACAGATGATAAACTGAAAATATAAATATGTTTGTATGATAATAATAAAGAAAAAAACCTGTGTTTGAAATCATCATTCTTTTAAAGAAACACTAAGTTTCTACTCACCGCATGTTTAAGTGTGCACATCTCATACAGAACACAACCAAGGGCCCAGATATCACTAAATCAAAGAACACAGACTTTAAGAATTAGTTCTAGATGTGACATTGCCAAATAACTTATTAATCAAGTACTGTAGCACTGAAAAAGGAAAGAAAAAGTTGCATTTTGAGTATGTATGTACAAGCTCCCTCTAATTTACCCTCTTCCTCCCCACAAAATCCCACCACCACCAGGGAAAAAATAATAATAATAATAATCCAGCAATAAAAAACAGGGCCAACCTGAAAACCAGATGGGGTTATTTTGGCTCCACATTTTATTTAAGACTTTTCATCTGCACCACCCAAAGCAGAGAAATTGGACAAAACAGGGATAAAGGCTTTTTTCATTAAATGTGTACTTTTTGCTTGAGATACCTTTGAAATTCCAAATATAATTTTATAAGCAGTTCAGCAAGTACAATTCTTAAATTCAATTAAACAGGTCATTTATCCTGTTTAACACTGACTTACTTCACCCTCACTCATTACAGGATAGCAGAATTTAGTTGGAATACCACTGAATGAGCAAGCCCATGCAGGAGAGATTATGGGGCAAGGAACTATAATAATTTTTAAGAAACTCATGGAAGTGAATATAAGGCATCCACGACAATTGATGTACTTCAACAGGTTAGTGCAACATAAAATTAACTTGATAATGAACATTTTAATTACTTTAGGGAAACTGTTACCAGATAGAGCCTTCTTGCAGGGGCAGCAAACATAAGCAAAGTATCTGAAGGATGTTCTTCTGTGTAGGAATCTATACATATCTATACATATGCTTAGAGAATGCAATTAGCATATTTGTGATTTTTTTCATCCGTAACATGCTTTCACATTCATACTGCACAAATTAAGGCAGCACAAATGGTGTGCAGAGAAACCAAAGCAGAGCCATAAATAAGAATACGGTTAGATCTAGAACTCAAAGCACTAAGCAAATCATCTCTGGACCACATTGCTCTGCAGGACAGCAACCTGCTGAGATACCATGTGTAGAGCGAAGCCCACTTCATTCTTGGGTAAACTTGGATGAACTAAAGGCTGTTTACTGTCATATGAGTAGAACAGCTTCAGATTTCTAAAGAACACTCTCCCTCCTCCTTCCCCAAATACTTAATAAAATGCTTATCAGTACCTTTTGTTGTTGTAAGGTTTGTTCTGACATATTTCAGGTGATAAATAGTATGGCGTTCCTATGCAAGTGCGAGCCAGTTCTACAGTACTAAGAAAAAAGAAGAACGTTAACTAGCTAAGTTACATGGTGTGCACACATGTTTTCCTAGAGCAAAGCTATTTAGATTAATTCAGAGAAACTAGCACCAAATAGGAGTTACCTGTTAAGAACTCTGGCGATTCCAAAGTCTCCCAGCTGTACTGTCCCATCTTTGGTCAAAAATATATTCTTGGTATAGAAATTTTAAAAAGTCTGTTAATTAAAACATTCATACAGTTGCACACTTTTTGTTCTCAACATGTTTTGGAAGGAGTAAAGTTTTCTACCATTCAATCACTCTGAAGTCACTACCATTAATGTTATTGACTACTGGGAAATAACAGACCTATTCTTGTTCCTACTTTATCAAAACTGGAAAAAACACCACTATAAATTCTAAAATACAATTAAGTGTGGGACAAAAGGTCATATGAATAATGTTAAAATAGCTTCTTTGCCTCATCTGGTTTGTACAAATATCAAATAAACCTGTTCTGAAAAATTACAAACAAGAAGTGTTTTCAAAATTAGAAGTGTTTATATAAAAAGATGTATTCCAAATATTTTCCATAATTTCCCAGCTTATACTATCAAGATTAACATAATCACTTTGAAAGTAAATTAAAAATATATATATATACACACATACACACACCAGCATACCTGTGACTTTATGTCCCGATGCAAGATTTTTCTATCATGTATATGTTTTAGTGCTAAACAGATTTGTACAAACCAGTCCAGAATCTAAATATAAAAAAGAATATGCAACATCAATATCTTAATTTATCTGAAAGCTTCTCCGGTTATTTTTTCCTCAGGATTTTATCAAATCAGTTTTATAATTATAACTCAAAATGTTATCCTCTTCCCACAAACCTGGCTTCATATATATCCTAGAAACATTAAGAATGTAACGCTACTATCACTATAATACAAACACAAACTTCTTATTTTAATGAAAGATACATATTAATCTGTTCAGATATTATTAAACCTGATACTATTAGATTTAATCACATATTATAAAGATAACAAAGGTATGCAATATGAATCTGTTTGGCTATAATATTTAAAACATGGAACTTGTATCCTTAAGATTGTTCTTTTGCTGTAACCAATGCAAAGTCTTCTTATAGTCAATTAGTTAATGAAACAAGAGTCCTAAAAAGCCATACTGATGCTTAGCTTACAGAAATGCTTCTTTTATCTAGTGATTTTTATCTATTTCACCTTTAAAAGAAAAATAGTACAAAGTAGATTTCAATTACAAAAGCAATAAACAACAACAGGCAATTAGAAGACTATAAACAAGCCAACAAAACCGTCATTATTGTGAATTTGTGAAAGTCACAAAATACGAAGAGGCTAACTGCAAAAACTCTTCCATGTGGAATAGCTGTTTCACTTTCACAAATCAAAAGTACATGCATATCAAAATTACAGTAAAATACAAGGTGTAACTTTCAGTTTTCTATTTTAAGTTCTTGTAAATGAGTCCAAATTAGAAAATAAGAAGTTATACAAACTATGTCCAGAAAAGTTTTCATCATTACCCTACTCTGAATACCACCAATAGACCTAAAACAGTCCTAAGCCTTCCCAGCCACAAGTAAGTTGAGATTCTGATGCATTCCTACTGAATGCAAACGCAAAAGCATAGAAACTATTTGTAAACAAGGAAACATATCTCGGTTCTGAACAAAAAATTGAATCTTACATAATCTATTTTTGCTTCGTCTAAYTGAATATGTACATAAAATCCTCTCAATTATTCTGGACTGTCTCACAGTATCTCAGAATGTCTCACAGTATCACAGAAAAATCTGTTGGTATAATTCCAACATAGTATCAAATCTTTCTATTGAAAAAGAAACATTTGAATGAAGTAAGTTTCAAATTATTATATTCCATATTATTATAAAGTATGTTATTTTATACCTGGGATAAATAAATAAAAAGAAAAATCAGTATTACAGAACAAAAACCTTGTGCCATAACATCTTATAGGTTTAAAAAACTTCAGCCTGTCCACCCCCTTAGTATTTTTCATTTACCAGATTTAGTTTAGTTTGCAAGAAGTAGCCCCCCCCCCTTTTTTTTTTTTTTTTTTTTTTTTTAAAGTATCCTACACATACAGACAAAATCTCAGTTAACACACCCTGGATTTCCAGCTAAGCTTTTAGTCATTACTGCGGCTGGCAGCAACAAGAAACACAATTTGGGAACATTCTATACATCTTAAGGAACCATATCTGCCAAATTGAACCAAAATTCTTTAAAGCACATGAAAAGTATTATGCCGCAAAAAGCTATGGCAGCAGTTTGCTGTTACCTGATCCTCAGAAAATAGGATTCCTTTCTGGGCATTTATTTTTTTAAACAGGTCTCCTCCTTCACAGTAATCCATCACAATGTAGAGACAGCCATTTTCTGTAAAACAAAACCCAAAATATTTCAATAAAGAAAAATAACCTCTCTAAGATATCTGAGTATCTKAACGACAACATTTTGTCTCAACATTGGTCACTGAAAAAGCAATTGAGAAATCGAACCTTTTCATATGCAGCTTCAGATATCATTTATTATTCCTTTTTCCAAACTTCAACAAAAAATGCTGTATTTACTCTGAGTTTCACAACATATGTTTCCCATCTTTGATAATATTGGATTACTCAACGTAGAGGGAAAAATGACTTCTACTGAACCATTGCCCCAGAATGAGATTCAAGACAACTATGAAATTAAAGATGTCACTTTATGAATGCAATATAAAAATAATTCTCCGGTCTACTTGCTATTTCAAACATCCATAGATCACCTAGCCCTAAAAATAGATATCTTAAAGTTCTAAATCAGGTAATTGTATTTGCCTGTCTAATTCCTTCTTGCAGTTTTACYTGGACAATAAACACATACTTAGTGCAAGAACGTGGCAATTATCAGTTCTTATACCAGACTTAAAGTTCATTTCAGAAACTGAAGAACAAGAAAGCTTCCAGCAGACAACAATATATGGAAATCAGTATTTTCTCATTTTGAAATAAATTTGGGGAGACCTCCAAAATCAGTTTGAGCACACATAATACATTTATACAAAGTTACAGTTTTCTTCCCCAATACAATCTTTTCAGTTACTGTTGAAAAAAGAGATTAGGCAGAAACAAATGGTAAATTACAAGCATATTGATGAAAATTCTAACATTTCATGAATAGCAACTCAAATAGGCCAGTAAAATACAAGAACGATAGCATTCACAGACTAGGCGTGATTTTGAGAAAAGSTGAATAAGTACACATGATCACACACCACTCAAAAGAAACACCCTTTATGACTATGAAAAGTTAGTTATAACACTAAAAAAAGTAAACAGAGTGAAAAATAATTAAAGTYTCTAAGTCATTTAAACTTCATTTCCTCAAAATGTTTCTAAAATTTGTCTTCCAAAACGTCAACAACAGGACTTCTCATTTGAGCTTACAGTGCTTTGTACCTTGGCTACGCTTTACAATTGGAATTATTTTGAAATGTGATCCTAGGAGTCTGGATTTCTTGCAAACCTACCTCTGCAATAAATTGCTTTTATAAATCAAAACCAGTATGTTCAAAGTCAATCTGCTTCAGCAAGAAAGATGTAGTATGAAGTCTCATGAACTAGGGATTACAGAATCTACCTCATAAAATACAGCAGTCTTAAAGAATAGGCCTCTATTAGAGGGAAGACAGAAGTGTGGATTTATAAAAAGCAACAACCACAGTCTTTTGATTTACAGCATATAATTCTAACTTAATGAGCAGAAAATAAAAACCCAAAATCAAAAGGCATGACAGTCAGCAGAAGGGAAAGAAAGGAGAAAAGAATAATGTTCTTACATGGCATTTCAAATAATATTTAAGTTTTTAAATACTATTTTTAATCCTACGCAGCAGAGCTTTGGGATCTTTTACCTCTTCTGATTATTTCCCACGATATTCACTGTAAAAATGATGTGGAAACTTGCTCCTAAATTTCTTGGTTATCACAACTTCCATACTATCATTGAAAGAAATGATAACCAGGAGAGAACTCCGGGCCACTGATTAAGCAGCTCCTTCCTAAGGATGTCAGTGAATCATCCTTTTTATGAAGCTCTTTCAGTTTTGAATTAAATTGCTCCTTCCCTCATAGCTTGGTAAGGCAAACTAGTAGTCTCATCTATTCTTCCAGCTTTTAAAGCAATGACRTGATTGTACTTACTGAAGACCACATTCTAAGACAACAGACTTTGGGATGAAATTGCTCTTGCTGGGTGATTAATACCTGAATTTAGATCATGCTYATATTTAAGATACATAAGTATTCAAGCAATTAGAATAGACCAAAGCATTTAAAGGACATATACTGTGGAGAAACAGAAAAAGATAACCCTTTCACCTAGGCATCAACCAAAATTAAATCATGTAAGGAAGAGACAAGAATGTTTCTATATAATTGTTGCACTCTCTTTTTTAATGTGTTTGAGAATCACAAAAATAATCAGAAAAAACTGAGGCAAGTAATAAAAGGAGGGGAAAATGATTAAAGGGAGAAAAATACAGTGATTTTTAAACTATATGCAATTAGTAGTACACAGACAGTCACTTAATACTATTATTTCAGGTTCTATTGTATTAATTGATCTTACCTTCAAATGACTCCCTATACAGGACTATATTTGGATGTTTCATGTTAGCCAATACAGCAACTTCTCTTCTTGATTCTTCTCTCTCCTTATTTGACATCTTCAGAAGGAAAATAATGATTTTTGAGAATAGGAATATGAACAACAACAAAAAAGGATCAGTAATTAATGATATCACTCACCTTAGAGATGTTTATTTCTTTAATAACGTACTGTTGGCCATTTTCTTTTGCTTTGACCAGAATTGCTTTCCCAAAGGATCCTTCTCCAATCTTCTGCACTTTTATATATTTATCCATAGTTATCTGCTTAAGGCATCCTTACTTGAGTACTAATAAAAAACACACAACAGATTTAGTTAGCTGTACTTAGTCAGTCTTCCAGCCTGCCAGTTCATGTTAAACTTTTTACTTAAAATGTCAACCCATTTATCTCTTTGACTGCATTACGCGCTTAGTACCTTTTCTGTAAATTACCTACTCTTAATCTCACCTCTATTTTTGTACAGTTGACTGAGCTGGTGTAGAGAACTGCTAAACCCAGTTTACCCTTTCACCTTGACAATGACAGAATTTAGTTAGCAATTTTTCATTCAACTTTATTTGGGAAAACTCCCATAGGAATGGAAAAAATTACCTATACATTTATTCTTAAGAAGCACTAAATACAGTATTTTGGAAGTTAATGACTCTAATGAACCAAAAAACAGACTAAATTCAAGAGATGCCCAGTCAAGTTTAGAATCACTATTCAATACAAAAAGGTATGACCTTAATTTTTACTGAAAATTTAAATAATTTACTTTTTCATATCACATAGAAAATAGATTCATTACAAAATGGTGCAAAACAGTATTTGTACTGTATTATATGACTAGTTAGACTGGAAGCTTTTGAGATTAGGCAGCATTGCTTAGCTGAATGTTGATTGTGTTTAAAGTACTATATTAAAAAATCATTTGGTAAAATGAGAGACCTGAGCAAGTTTAAAAGAAGCAATAATCAAACATGGAGGRAAATAGTAAGTGTGATAAAACCCTAAGTGGATTTAACAAAAGTAGACTATGTCAAGCTAATTTCTTCTCTCTCTTTTAACAGACATTTTTATCTTGATGACACAAGAGCTTCAGTTACACATTTGGTAAGGTGAATGAAAAAAATCACTAATAATCAGCAAAATGGAAATTGGGATAAGATCTGTTTAAAAAAAAAAAAAAGTTTTCTCCTCAAATCTGCAAATGACTCAAAGTTAAAGGTACAGCCAATATAGAGAAGAGTCAGGACAGCAAAAAGAATTGGCCATAAAAAGACTAAAATGATAAAAATCAAAACAAATTAATTGGTGGGCTAAAGGGTCATCTTTTCTAGAGTAGAAAGAACTTTCATACCCTGAGGACTGTCAGTTGAAAGAGACAAARGGTTTCTCAGTTTTTCTGCATCCAAGCCTCACTTAAGAGCACTAACAGTGCTCATACTTTGTTGTGCTTAGCTTCCCTCCACCAAAAGACCTTATTACCGTAGGTTCATACTTAACATCTCAAGCGAGGCTCATCTCACTGATTTAGAATTATTTTTTTTTGTCAGTCAAAAAATGACCAAGCACCAGACAAGGAGTTTGCTAAAGATGCTCAGGAAGATGAAGGACCCATACACCATGGGAGTACACCAAAAGGAACAAGCTTCATGAGTATTGCAAAACAAAGCCCGGGAGAGCTGAAGTAATCTTTTGCACAAAACAGAAGATGGGAGTAAAAGATGACTAGGCATAACTATCAGGAAGGAAAAAGTGAAAGAGACAGGACTATACTTTTTTTTTTTTGTCTTGAAGATACATCAAGGCAGTGCAAGTGTTAAGCTGCCCCTAAAATGGAAAAAAAAMCCAAAAACTTTGTATCAACATCAATATTATCTTTTGGGCAATGGTAAAACACACAAGGTGGGACACTATTTTCATTTCAGGTGCCTTTAATCAAGTTCTCTTGCTACTGCTGCATTATTTACAAAACCAGCTATACTGTACTAAAGCTAAACCAACAGTATTAGATGTAACTTAGGGTGACTGCTGCATGCGACTCTGCGCAAATGTAAACTATCAGCGAGGAGCCTATAGGTGGGAAGCTACAGTTAAGTCAAAAACGACATAGAGCATTGTCCTAGCCAGACTGCTTATTTTTACCTGTGGCACGGGCAACGCGAGCCTCGAGAAAGGACTTCAACACYGACAGGGCGTAGGCTTCCCAAGCCCTGGCCCAGAAGGGTCATTTTATCCACCGGGGATGAACGTGGCTTGTGCGCCGGGGCACGACTCACACCCCGAGGCACCGCGAGCGCCCGCGGCCCCGGCGGCAGGGGGAGCCCCCAGGCCGGGCGCAGGCCGTTACGCCGGGCCGGGCCGGGCCGGACTGCACTGGACCGGGCCGCGCCGCGCCGCTCCCCTCAGCCGGGCCAGGCCAAGCCACCGCCCCCACGCGGCCAGAGCGGCAGCAGGGCGAGAGACGCGGCCAGGGACCCCCGCCCCGAGCACCGAGAGCCGCCGCCGCCGCCACCCGCCGCCGCGCAGGATACGCGCAGGATACGCCCAGCGCTGCCCGCCCCGCGCAGCGCAGCGCAGCGCAGCTCACCTCCCCGCGGCGCCCGGCGCTGCCGCGGCCGCTCAATCGAGCCTCACGCCCGCCGCGGGCCCGCCCCCCGCACCCCCATTGGCCGAGGCCGCCCCGGCACCTCAGCCCCTATTGGGCAGCGGGAGCCAAGCCGGAAACAGCAGGCTAGCCTGACCGCCTTCGCGCGGAGCGGCGCGTCACCCTGGTAACGCGGCGGCGGGCGGGGGGGGGTCACGTGACGGGCAGGGCGGGGCGGGGCTGGCGGAGCCCATGATCGCGCCCGGGCCCGCCGGAGGCGCCCAGGGTCTCGCTGCCGCTCTGAGCACGGCCCACGGGCCACCAGCGTTTCTGCCGCGCCGGTAGGCGACCGGCGTGAAGGCAGCCGTGCCGCTCGCCGTGCGCAGGCGCTTTCTGCTGGAAAGCGTCGACGCCCAGCAGCAAGCGGCAACGGGCTGCTGAGGTTAACGATGGCTATAAAGGTTAACGAGGGAAATAAACAAATGAAATCGCTGTAAAGCTTTCATGAATAAATCGTGGCTTACAGACTGCAAATCCTGGCACTTGTGCTAGGTTTCTTTCCAAAGATTTTCCCCGAGCGAGGTTTGTGCGGGGCAGCTATCCCCGTGGTCCAGTAGGGTCAAAACTTAGGGTCAAAGACAAGTTTTGGGCCAAAACTACCCAGGGGAGTCAGGCTGCCCATAGAAACTTTCTTGAGGTGGAAACATTTACMTCTTTTGTTTTCTAACTGAAAGGGTGCGTTTCTAGTATACGTTACAAGTATAGATCTATGATTTATGATGCTCTTTCGAGGTTTCATCCGCTTGTTTTGATTTAGACACGCCTAGGTTTAGCCAGAAGCCAAATGGTATCGTGTAGGTGTCTTCCTGGATGTAGACAGCCAAAACGCGACTCTAGCATCTAACAGGTGAAGTCTGACTGTCCGGCGGTATCACAGTTCCAGCAATCCTGGGCACGCCCACCAGCAGATACTGAGATAGCTGCTTTACCCGGGAAGCTAGCCCCTCCGAGCCCCTCACTCGGTACCGGTGTTCCTGAAGCGTGGGGGTTTCGCGCTCCTCTGCTGCTACGGGCGCTTTCTGCCGCAGCGAGCCGTGACTCAGGCCGGCCTCCCCTCAGACAGCGCCACCCCCGGGAACGCTGGTGCCTCCGCTGCGACCCGGCGCCACGGGGCGATGGAGCTCGATACCTGAGCGTCCTGGAGGCCGGCAGCACCGCGGCGGGGCGGAGAGGCGGTGCAGGGCAGCGCCGCGACCTCCTCCCCGCCACCACCGCGGGGCGCGCGAGTGACGGCTCCCCCGCGGGCGGAAGGCAAAGCGGAACCGCGCCGGCGACGGACCGCCGGAACCGGAAGTAGCGGCGGTCACGCCGGCTGCGGCGGCGCGCGTGCGTGGCAGGAAGCCCCGCCCCCCAGGGCCGAGGGGGCGGGGCCGGCTGCAGGGGCGACGGTTGGGCCGGGGGCCGAGCCGGTGTCCGCGCCGACTGCGCGACCCCGCCCCGCCGCCGCGGGACGATGAGCGAGCGCCTCCCCGGGGAGCAGCAGGCGGCGCCACCCGCGCGGGTAGGGGCGGGGCGGGGCGAGGGGAGGCAGGGCTCGGCTCGGCTCGGCTCGGCTCGCCGTAGGGGCCCGGCAGGAGAGGCCGCCGGGCGGCCGGGGAGGGCCGCTCGGTCCTGCCCGCTAGTGCCGGCGCGAGCGGGGCCGCTGCGGCCGGGGGCGGCGGAGCCTCCTGGTGCGACGCGGCCGGGTCACCGCCGGGCGCCGTGGGGCAGCTGCTTGCGCGCTTGTCAGCGGGGGGCGGGAGGGGGCAGGAATGGTGCTGGCAGCGGGCAGCTGACCGGTATGGTCGGCTTGGACCCTCTGACTTAGCTGCCCCACGCACGCACGNCGAGCGGGGCCGCTGCGGCCGGGGGCGGCGGAGCCTCCTGGTGCGACGCGGCCGGGTCACCGCCGGGCGCCGTGGGGCAGCTGCTTGCGCGCTTGGCAGCGGGCAGCTGACCGGTATGGTCGGCTTGGACCCTCTGACTTAGCTGCCCCACGCACGCACGCGCAGAAGCGGGGCAGGCAGGGAGGGAGGAGAATTCCCTGTCTTTTTACATAGCGTGTAGGGGTATAAAACACCCCAAACGACTCTTAGATGGGGAAATGGGGTCTTGTACGGCTGGTTAAAATTCTGGCTCCCGCAATTTAGGTCTCTGCCTGATGGTGGTGGTGGGGGAAGTATGGAAACTACTTTTCAGGAGCCCATGCAAGAAAACTTAAAAAAAACAAAAACAAAAACGCTTGTCACCTGATTTAGGTTTTATTAGGTAGCAGTCTCTTGTTGCCATCGGGAAAACTGATGGTCTCTGCAACTTAGAAAATGTTAGGGACCACAAGTGAAGCATCCCACATAAGTAGTGTTAAAATTATTCTTCTTGAGTTAGCTTACTTTGTGTTGACTCACAGATTTGGTTGGTGAGGTTTCAGTCAGACAAGAGAGAGGGTTGTTCTTAGAGCCTCTTAATTAAATGAAGAAGGTGTAGGTCAGCTGAGGTGAAAACCTGGGATTGACTGTACTCTTTCATATTATCTCAGCTACCTGGTTAATCCAAAAAAGGGGAGCTGACTGGACAACAAATATATATCATTTCTCACCTACTGAACAGCTGCAAGTATGACAGTGGAAAAGTTTAATTTCAAGTGCTAGTAGTGAAATATTCAGTGTTGAATAATATATTTGCTGTGTCACACTTGAGAGTACTGAATTAGGTAAAACAGAGCCTAAAAAGAAAATTTGGAATGTTTCTGGTGCTAAACTGTGTTAGACTAGACACATAAAAATATTTCAGGAAAGATGTATTGACATGGTAATCGTCTGGGTTTTAATATTTGCACACCCTTAATCGGGTTGTGGAACCTCTGGAATTTATAGTACAGAGTTTGTAAAGGGAATTAAGTTCATGCTTATTGAAATGTCAGGCACATTGATGCTTTTTGCTTTCAGTTGCCTTTCTTTTTAGTAGAAATGTTACGGGTTTTATGTTCTGTATCCCTTGGCAACATAGATGCTTCTTTGCAAAATGACTACTTGAATGGAAAGAAGTCTTGGTATGACAGATTTGAAAGCAGATAGTTATCAATACTGTTTACTTAAAGACACTTCAAAATGTTGTAATGTAAGGTTTTAAAATTTTTTTTATATATTATACAAAACTTCCTGTGTTTCAGTTTGTGTCTGTTGCCTCATGTCCTGTCACTGGGCACCACTGAAAAGAGTCTGGCCCCATCCTCTTGACACCCTCCCTTAAGATACTTGTATAATCCCCTCTCAGTCTTTTCTTCTGCAGGCTAAACAGGCCCAGCTCTCTCAGTCTTTCCTCATAAGAGAGATGCTCCAGTCCCCTAATCATCTTTGTAGCCCTTCGCTCGACTTGCTCCAGTAGTGCCACATCCCTCTTGTACTGGGGAGCCCAGAACTGGAYRCAGTACTCCAGATGGGGCCTCCCCAGGGCTGAGTAGAGGGGGAGGATCACCCAGATCTCTTCCCAGCAAAACTATTTTTTTTAAATATTGACTTGTAATAAGGACAAGGTTGTCCAAATCCTAAACAAGGAAAGTCTTTCACAGCTTTTACAATCTTTTCTCCCACGATCGTGTTTGTAATTCCTCCTGAGCTCTTTTCTGTACCTAATATTTGTCATGAACTGTTGTTTCAATAATCTGAAAGAGATAACCCACTCTCAGTGGGCTATTCAATGAACAGCTGGGTCTGGCTATATGGTATATGTTCTTCCATTCACGGAATATATGCTTTTGTTTTTTTTTTTTTCTTCACACTTTGTTTCAGGACTTTTGTGTGTGTCTTGCCCTAGTACTTGAATAGCTTTAAATGTAAGAATAGTACCATTTGTGTGTTTGCAGAATTGGATTCTCTGAATGTAAACAGACTCTAGATTGCATGTTCTTGAACTTCTTGCTTGGTACTGTCTGCAACAGTACCCAGATCATCTCTGAATCAGGTCAGTAGTGGCAGCAGTCATGTGCACTTAAGCCTGCTTATACATTCTCCCTGCTCATTTTACCCAAACTAAGATCATAACTTTATACCTGCATGCTCTGAATGCAGATCCCCAAATCTGTGCTCCCTGCATCAATCTTTTTCTTGTTAGAATCTGTGCTTTTGGATTCCCTGTCGGCTGACTTCCTGAAGTTTTTAATGTGTTAGGCCATCTATTTACCTGTGCTCATGAATATGAGGACTACAGCTCCAGGCTCTGCAGCACAGCACTTTGTGCTTATTTATATACCAGGGTTTGGAAACTTCTGATGAAGATGGTCAGAATGCTAGAAAATTGACAATTAAATTTTCTGTAGCTATTTAACTTGAAACTTGGTTTTGAATTTTGGGAGCCTTTATAAAAGGTGATCTGTGAGAATGATGTTTATCAAAAACACCACTCATTTAAATTGATTCTGGTAAGAGAGTATGTAAACAGACTAAAAATATGTAGTTGGTTGGGGCATGTGTTCTGCTTTAAAAAGGTCAAAACTTGGAAAACAATTCAAAACTTTGAGATAATGGCTGCACTTAGGGCTTAGAAGCTCAAGATACAACAGAGTTGGCAGATTTTTTCTGCTGCTTCATGCATAATAGAAAGGATTAACAGTCAGAGCACTTAAAGTAGCTGTAAATCTGTTTACATATGGAGCATCCTTATTTATTTGTATTATGTACCAAATAGTGTTGAATATGTGCGCCTGGAAATGAAAAGGAAGAAGAGAGTTTATAACTTCATAGTATGTGCTAGAGTATTTCTTTTTTTTTTTAAACATTGTGTAGAGAGTCATAATATATTCTTTCCCCTCAAACTTCCTAGACTAGCTTTTTTTTTTTTTTTTGGTTTGCTTTTTGATTATGCTTTCTAGTTACAGATATAGACTCCATACTCACTTTGGGAGGGAAAGGAGGAATAGTGAATGAATAAGTGAATTAAGTTCTGTCCTAAAGCATAAATCCTTTGGTGAGGATAACCCTCACTGTTACTTTTTCTTATTTTCTTGGTAGATTTTTATAAATTTATTTAAAAAGCTCATGAATGAGAAAGTACTTAAACTTGCATGTTGAGTTTTTACATTGAAATATGTAATACAATATAATGAAGAAACATCTTGTAAGTCAAATGGTAAAAATATAAGTTGACTTCAGTAATACATTTAAATTAGATACAGCTGCTGAAGTGACTTAATGTTTTGACATTCTGCCAGTTAATTCACATACTTATTCACCTAAAAGATAAGTTTGTGTTTCAGTTCATTCCACCTCTATCTCCAAATTATTCTCTGCCAGATTTGTTGGGTTTTGATGTTTACCTGTAGTTCTTAATCTACTGCAGCTCTTCCCCAGAGGTTTTCATTATTAATTTCTCCTGTGTACATGTCAAAAAAAAAAAACAAAAAAAACCCACCCAAACCAACCCAACAACAAAAGACCACAAACCTGTTCTTCATATGCTCCCAAACTTTTTCACTTTCTGGTTCTGAAAAGTGAATCTACGGATTTCCAGAGGGATGATTCTAGGAAAGAAAATTGAAGTTTTTTTTTCCTTGGACTTTTTGCTGCTTGTTTTGCAGAAAACTTCTGTCAGACCTGATATGGAACACTACAAGAATGAGTAAACACTTGTAGTTATTACAGCAGGGCAATCAAATGGCACGAACAGATCAGCCTCACAGACCTACCAGCTCTCTTCTATGTTTCGGGCTGAGACATTAATATTCTCTTAAATTCCCCAATGAGGCTTGTAAGTCTGCAGAACGCTTGAGGAGACTTAACAGTCTGAACCCTGAATATTCCTGTTATTACCAAAAAGTTACAAAAATCTCAGTATTTATTTCTAACAAATTAAAAAACCTTTTGATTCTTTGGCTAGATCGAGAGACATATATATGTGTGCGCGTGTGTGTGTGTGTGTATATATATATGTTTTAATAAATTTAATCTATGAACCCAGTGAACTGATCTCATTTTTGTTGGTATGTAACATATATTTAAGATAACTGACCTTCTTTTGTACTCTGTTAATGAGAGGCCTTTCATTAAAGTATTATTGAATCTTTTTTCCATAATTTTCAAAGCTAAAGATCTCACAAGAAACAGCTTTTTTTCCCCCTAGAATACCCACTTTGATTCGTGCTTTCAACTTTGTAACTACATTTAACAATAATAATTAGCCTTCAGATTCTTCTGCCACAAATTTGCCTTCCATTTCTAAAGCCTGACAAAGTAGGCACAGTTTTAGAAG
This sequence comes from Apteryx rowi, assembly GCF_003343035.1. Taxonomy (NCBI): domain Eukaryota; kingdom Metazoa; phylum Chordata; class Aves; order Apterygiformes; family Apterygidae; genus Apteryx; species Apteryx rowi. The sequence continues at coordinate 489,941 of NW_020450680.1, read as the reverse complement.
TTGTATTTGCCTACTAGCCAACTAAGTTTTACAGATGGAGAGAAAAATATTTAAGTGAGGGAACTTGCTGTGCATTCAGAAGTGTTAATACACTTGCTCTTCAGTGCATACCTCACTTTTAGAGGTGTCTGGGGCTTTACTGCCCCCCCCTTTTTTCCCCTTAAGGTGGATCATGTTGGTTAGTCTATGTGTTTGTCTTATAAAAACGAAACAAGCAATAAACAGTCTTATTTGTTAACTTATGAGTTTCAAAGATCTATTTTGACAGCTCTTTTTTTTCCCAGCCTTTGGAGCAGACCAAAATGGTAATTGGTAGCAGGTGGAGATGCTGTTTTTACAGAAACAGGGGTGCTGCTTCTGCCTTCTTAGTTACAGCGGGAAAGGTCAGCCACCAGCCAGATACAGCTGTTGATTGCAGATCACTTCAATCCTTCCTTGCATTGCTACCCTAACGCTGCTGCTGCTCAAGAGGATTGACAGGGAGGCTATTGTCAGGACTCCTCAGCCTTGAAGTATGAGTAGCTCTACAAAYTGTATCTGCTAGACAAACCAAGAACAACAACCCTTTTTTTGGTGACTGAATACTTCTTATTTGTAATGAGAGTACAGAGAATGGGTCCCTCATTAGCTGGTATGTTCTTCACTTTTAAGTTTTAAAATCAGTGGTGGGGGAAGGCATGCCTCCAGGGAGARTAAGTAAACAGGAACCACCAGGGGTCCCCACATGATTTCCTAAGCAATAGTAGTTTCTGTAGTATTTCAAAGAACTGTGTAGGGTTTTTTCTTGATGTCAGAGGCTACAATGTGTTTATGAAGAAATCAGAAGTCAGTACAAAGACCTTAATCTTTGCTAGCTGCTGTTATCAAGATGATGTTTATAATGAAACTTGGGATGATGCTGGGGKTTTTTTTGTTTTTTTCAGATAACAAATTTACAATCTTGAATTAATATTTTTGTCTCTCAAGGATGAATACTTTTCTTGTGCCCCTCTTTCTGCTAGAGTCAGTGGTCTCATGTGCTTTTTATCTTGGCTCACAGAGCCTCTTTGCTGTGATTGTCTCTTATTTGCTTTATCTTAAGGTTTCTTCCTTCCTTCCTTGGGTATTTTGAGGTCATTCAGATATAAATGGGTTGAACTCAAGTGAAGCTTACTGAAAGGCACCTAACTCAGGTGTGATCAGAGGCAATCGTAAATTTAACAATCTGTGTGCATAGCTAAGGATTGTCCAATGCATTTGCCTGAAATGATAAAGAAATGTATAAATAGCAAGACTGCTAGTCAATCCGGTGTTGTATGGAAGCTCTGCATCACTGTCTGTGTACCCTTCCAATGACTGCAACACTGGTTTACATTCAAAAGGAGCAAAATCTTCTAAAGACTGTAAAGAGGATGTCATACGCTGTTGCCTCGAGCAAAGGAGAATAGGCAGTCTCTTGACTGAACAGAAAATGAATGTGATGGCCAAAGACTCAACAGGCAAAAGTTATGTTATCTACAGTGGAATCTACAGTAACAGGTCTTCTGATCCTTGGGAAAAGGACTTTGGGTTTTACCTTTTGCTTGTCTTAAGGAATTTGTGTTCTTCTCTTTTGAATCTGGTCACAGAAGGAACACAAGTGATTTTTCATAAGGTGGGGTGGGTTTTTTTKTTTGTTTGTTTGTTTGTTTTTGTTTTTTCTTTTTTTGCTAAGGGAACTCCCCCTCTTTTCTTTCCTGGACAGAATACTTGCAGCTGTAGCTGCTGAATCATTAGTTTACAAACTAATACCATACCTCATGTGTATTTCACACTTGCACCAAAGTGGCAGCCATAGGCACAGTTGTTCACCATGTCTTAGCTAAGGATCGATACTTACCTATGAAACTTAAGCTTTTGGCTAATATTTGCTTTTATACTTAATCTAGGTTCGTGCTAAGGGATTATGGGTTTGGGGGGGATATCTGCCCCACCCCCATCCCCATGAAACCTACCAAAAGATCTTAATCAGGCATTTAGCTGCTTACAGCTCTGCCTGTGTGGGAGAACTACTTTAACTGTGCTAGCAGAGCTGTTTCTAATGCATCAGTGAGCCAGGTTATTTTAGTAAATTCAAATCTGAGTTTGCTGCTAATCTAGCTATTTTTTTATTGGAATAAACTAAGGAGTATTCACACCAGTAACTTGGTACGTATAAAAGAAGCAAGCCATTCCAGCAGGCAGGCTGATATCTTTGTGCCAGCTGGTAATGTAAAACCCTTCAGCTGCCACAGCTGTGCGTTGCCTTAGCAGTTAAGACATTTTAGAGAGTGGAGCTGAAGTAATTTCAAATATTTTATGCAAGCTAAAGTCAAATAACCCTTATGTTCGGAGTCATATGATTAGAAACATGAGTTCAGTATTCACTCTGTAATTAGGCTGGTAGCTCTCAGTCTTTTTTTTTTTTGAAGCTGAGAAGATAAGAAAATATCAAAATTGAATATTGTTGACTGTTTTTGTGAGGAGCAGATAGTGGTGGTATTCTGTATTGGTATGTATAATAAAAGTGAAAACTTCTCAGACCTTTATTATATTGAGCTTTCATAACTGAGAGAATACTGGGATTCAGTAGAACCTGGAAAGTAGGTCTGAATACTCTTTTCTAATTACAGTTTAAAACTAAGAGATTATATGAGTGCTTTACAAAGTATTATCTTTTCATATAGTTTTGTTTGTTGTACTTGCCCTTGTTTTCTTTTCTGTCTGAAGAATGCTTGAATATGTGTCTTTTTTTTCCATGAACATTAATTTTATTCTGTCAGTACCTGTTAATGGAACTACAATAGATCTTTATATATATTTTTGGAAATCAGCTTTTTCTGTTCTATTCCCAGAGTGCCTACTACATAAACTCAATTAGATGGTAGTTAATATTTTTAAACTCAAGTAACTTCAGTTAACTGGTTGTGCTCCTTTGTGACAATACTGTATATTTTATATGTGATCTAAAAATGGACTGAGATCCTTGCACTTTTCTCATTAAATAGCTATAATAGGAGCAGTTCTGTTCCTGAGGTCAATTAAGATAGTTTCAGATTTTTTTTGGGGGGGGGGGGGGATGTTACAAAGAAGGATCTTCTGTTCTTTTATTTTCGTAAGGTTACCACAGGCATTCCTTAGTTTTAATCAGTTTGGCTTCTTGAGTATCCTTAATTTTAGTGGGCTAGTCTGACTTGGGAAAATTCAGGAAAACTGCTATTTCTCCCATCATCTCTTCCCTATTCTTCAAAGTATAGTTGGAAGAGCAGGATTTTGAGCCTTTTTATGAAGAAATGCTCTGCTAGTGATCTAAAAATTACAATGAGAAATTCCTCTCAATTCRTTCTTTCTTTTTCCAAACCTGAGGTTTGGAAGATAAATGACATTAGGGTTGTCTTTAACTGTCTTCATGTGATAGGCAAAATAAATAAATAAATGGAGGCCAGATGTGCTGGATTTTTCTTTTCTTTACTTATGATCTTGAAATTTTATTTAAAAAGTGTTGTCCCTTCTGTATAAACTTTTTTTCTGTTGAGCAGCACCAATCTCAATGTAAGGGTGAATAAGTCTAATGGTTATAATAATTTCTGAATACCACTTGGCCAGGATGTAAAGAGAACATCTCCAGATGCCTCTGCTGATGGGATTAAATAATAGACCTCACTATGGAAGTGATGGGACATTTTATTTTTAAAGAGTTGTTGAGACTCAGTACAGATCCATTCAGTGTCTTCTGCTTTTCAGTAAAATGGGAATGACAGCTGCTTAACTTAGACATCTCTTGAATCATCAAGTAAAGCTCATAACAAAACGGATGTGTTTGACTGTAAAACAGTCATCTACAAAGCTGTACACATACCAGAGTGTTTTGTTTTGGCAATATTGAGATTTGACACATCCAATAAAACCAAAATATTTCAGTATTTTCAAATTGAAAGTCGTCTTGGTGTTGTAGGTCCAGCCCCCCCCCCCCCCCCGAATGTTTTTACCAGGCACAGAATTTTAAACGAAACAAGAAATGTTGAAGCTTTGGAACTTGGGAGACAAAAAACCAAAAGCTTTATCCAGCTTCATTAGAGGAAAAGAAGCTGCAGACCTGTTTTGAATGACTAGCTTTTCTTTGTATCCGCAATGAAAGTGGGAATGTAATTTTGAGGCTGGTGAGGCTGAGGGTGAAAGAGTAAACAAAATTTGGCCTTTGTATTAAAAATTTTGTGAAAGGCTTATTTCTGAGTGCAGGAGGAGTTCTTGAAGAGCATGCTTATTAAAAAAAAATGCTGGCAATGCACTATTTTTGAATTACCATAATACAGAGCGTTTGGAATTAAGAGTTCAAGGCAGTTCTTGACTGCTTCCATCTTTCGGACAGGAGTTCTGACATACAAATGGGGTGTACTGTGTCTGGAGAATGTCTTTATCATCTCATTCTTTGTCCTTTCTTAAAGTCTATGATATTTTTATATAACTTTTTTTAATAAGACAATGTGTATAGAGTTCCTGACTGCTTTATAACACGTATCACTTGGTTCTTACCAGTTAAAACAGTTGCAATCTTAGCATTTTTTTCCAGAATTTCCAGCAAATGACTCAAATGACTATTGCTATCATTGCACTTTGTCTAATATAGAGCACACTCCTATGTTTAAAGATGGTGTTCTTAACCATATGCTAAGTTTCTTTGTGAATTTCATCCGCTCTGTGGTTTTTATAGTATTTTCATAGTATTTCTCACTGGGTACTGTCCTCTTGCAGGTTTTGCAGGAATGAATGTGTGAGTTAGGGGACAGATCACTGCCTTTTCACTCTTAGTTATTAGTACTGAATACAAAAAAATAGATGATATGCTAATTTTTGTATTTATCAGGACTCTTCTCGGTTTGGGAAAAAGCTTTTGCATTCACAAGGTAAATTTTCAACATTGTGCTCTATGGCCTTTCCTATTTCTATAGGACAACAAAGCACATATCAGAGATTCACAAACTGCTCAGATAATCTGATTTGCAGGACATTTGTTGCCAGGCCCCTTTTTGTGCTGCTGTCAGCTGCAGGGGGACTGCACTTCGCTGCACTGGAAGTGGCTGCCTCGGCTGGCTCCCTCAGCTGACTCGCCTCTCTGACCTTTCATTCATAGAACTTGAAAGATAAGCAGGATGTCTTGTATTTGGGAGCAGAAAAAGCCTGAGGTACTAAACTGTGCAGAAAACCATAATAGCCTTACAGAGTTTTTCTATTATAAATGTAGCCGTTTCTGTGCTGTTATAAATGCAGTGCAGGCAGGGACTGCTTTGTATTTGATCTTACAAAATTTGATATACTTGTATGTATGCTTACCGCTTTCTTGCCTCTCCCCAGTTGTAGCAGCTAAGACATCTGGCTTTAATTAGCTGTCTGGGCTTTTTTGGTTGTAATTGTTTGTGTCAGGCTTTTCTGTTAACGTGCTTTGTAGAAGAGTTCTGATGGTTCAGAATGTCCTAGAAATAGGGCAGTAATGAAAGCGCAAAGGTTTAGTTGCACCTTTTGCCCATTGCGATCTCTTCATAGGAGATCTGGACGTATGTGCTGAGTGAAAGTCCTTCCATGTGTCAAAAGCCCCCGCTTACTGTTTAGATTTCCTTTCTTTATTCTTACAGTGCATTGCTTCGCTATCTTCCCTTTTTCAAAGATGATCTGAAGCATTTTTGAGTGGCCGTCTTCTGAGGTATCTGAACTGGACTCTGGGTCAAAGCTATGATACTTCCTAGAAACATGTAAAATCTAGTATCTTTAATGTTCTCAGCTAGCTTTTGTAATCTCTCCTGGATTTGTGCAGTAATCCAAGTTGAGAAAAAGTTTATTACTTAAATATTTACTGCAGCTAGCAGTTGCTGAGAGTCTGCTCCTCCCCCCCCCCCTCCACCCCAGATATTTGGTTTGGCTAGCATTCAAACAGTGTCTTTTTCCCCATTTGAAACTTATCTCAGCTAACTTCCATCTGTCCTCACTGGTCTTCTAGTGCCTATTAGTGCCTATTATTTAGTGCCCTAGTGCAGGGAATTTGGCATTATAAAAGTAGCAGGGTGATTGTTTAATTCTCGTTCCTCCGTGCTCCCTCCTCGCAGCTCCATAGGATTTTGTGCAGGATCTCTTGTAAGAATGCAGTCTTCCAGAACCATGAAGGATAATCTGCCTCAGGCTGCATCAGGCAGCACATTACAGCTCTTCTGGCTGTTCCCTGGCTCCTTTTCTCTGGAACTGCCATTCCCCAGCAGTCTGTTTCTGAGGAGGAGTCTACTCTGTGCCCATACCACTCTCTTTCCTTTGCTCAGGCTAGCCAGATGTCTTGTCCACTAACAGTGTTTTAAGGTCATATGAACTATACTTTCAAACTTTCTTGACTCAAACACTTAACACAGGTTGTTAAGATCCCTAACTTTGTATGGCAGTTTAGTAGTTTGTTAAACAAGCCCTTTTCACTTAAAGGCACAAAAATAAATTTGCTGTAGGTAGACCTAAGCTGTTTTTTTTATTTTTCTTTTAGTCATAGGTAAAGATGGTAGACAATTAGTGATTCGCATGTCCTCAAGAAGTAAAATTTTCATCTTACATGAAGCTTATTGAATAGTTAACATTCTGTTGTTGTTCCCTGCATTCCTGCTGTGACTACATGCTGCTGTAAGACAGTAATCTGTATTACTATGTCAGATATGAAGCAGTTGATGCACTTGACTCTCTGGGATTGCAGAGTATGAATGCACAATTAATTCTTAAGAATCTTAGTTAAGGTCCTCAAAACGAATGGCTCTGGTGTTACAGCTTTTGCTTCATTGTTGTGATTTGTCAGCAGTAATACTTTTGCATTAGGAGACATGTAGTGTTTCAAAACAAGAATAGAAGGCCTGTAGTATCATGCTGTATCATGTAACAGGAAGCACGTGAGTGCCAGAGGAGTCAGCATGTGGGATCATGTTTGTGCAGTGGTGACAGAGAGGTTCTTCACGGTACAGTTGATCTGGCTCTGGAGAATCTGTTGCTTTTTGTCTGTCAGTTCCTGACCAACTAGTTAACTTTTCTCTTCCATTGTAGACAAGGCTGAAAGCATTTAATCAATTATTGGAAGATTTAATATCTGTAATCCCCTGCTATGGCATTTCTCATTTAAAGTTCTTAAAAGGACATCCAAAAGGAGAGTTGTTTCTTATTCTAAATAACAGGTCTGTAGCAAGATGAACCAAAGTTGAACAGTTTAATATAAAGAAAACAATACACTACCTGTTTTTTGAAAAGGAGACATTTACAGTGTTCCACCATTATACTGTAATAAATATTTCTCCCCAAAATTACAAGAAAATATATTTTTATTAGGTGAAAAAAATTGTGGCTTCCAAATTTGGTACAATACTTTAAAGATTAAGCAGGCTTTAGTCAGTATGCATCTCAACAAAGTGTTGATTATAGAATTCACTACTTGTGGCTCCTTGATTTGCATCTGGTAACACTACAGAATCAACTCCCACTGAGCTCAAGTAATTGTTTTTGATAGTTGTGGTTTTGTCTGTAGATTACAAGAGATATATTCTTATTTTTGCACACAAACATAAAGGCTATCCAAGAGTTCTTGCAGCAGCTTGAATGTTGAGGTTGGAGGCCTGGGACTGACACAAAAGTAGTGGTACTCTTGGGGTCTGAATTTGCTACCACTTTGTAGTTTTTGTTAAATTTAAAAATAACTTTTCATTATTTCTAACTAAACTGTTGTCTGTCTGAAGCTTGTTAATTGTTTTCTGTAGTAAAGATTAGTGCATAATTGACAAAAATAAGCTATTTTAAAAAGTCAGATATACTATAGAAAGAACACAGAATAGATTAAAAACTTGCACTATGGTACTGTTTGCTTTTGTGTCTTACAGTTTTGTCTTTCAGTGATAGTGTTACTTTTATAGGTAAGGCAAGAAGGTTTTTTTTTTCTTCTTACGGACCTGATCGGAGTGTAGGAAAAATTAGGTGGATGTAAATGTTACATAGCTTCTCCTCAAGCAAGAGGACTAACTGTCAGATTAAAGCCTGGAATATCATTTTTTGTTGCATGCRACAGGTGGAGGAAGATGACAAACAGTGCAGACAGTGAGTGGAAACACTAGGTGTCACGCTGTCATGCTATGAAGGTTCGATAGCAACGACTGAGACAGTAATGTAATAATAATAAAAAAGATGTTTATTTCCTCACACAAGTTCTTGGATTAGTAACACCCATTAAAATAATGCGATTACTAATTTAGGAAGGATAACACAAAACCATCAGTTACTAATTTAGAAAGGATAACCTGAAACCGTCGATTACTGCGCTATTAATTGGAAGGACTGCTTATCCCTGCTTGAAAGCTTTCTTGTTCACTCTCCTAGTGAGAGGGCTCTCAACCTCGAGGAGTTCCCTTCACCCAGCGTCCCAGGAAAAGGGGAGGGGGGGGATACTCACGGTCCAGCCGGAGAGGATGGTCAGGTCACGTTCCCGTGCCTGCCCAAACTCTCCTAGCTGCCAAGCCTCTTTTAATACGGCTGGGGCTCTGGGCAAACACTGCTTTTGCCGACTTTTTGCGAGTTTCGCAACCACAGGACTGTCTGTTTGTCTGCTCGGGAGGACCCTGCTAGCGAGGCAAGACCACAGCACCTCCGTATTGYTTCTTCCCTCCGCGGGGGTCCGTGCGGGTTCCAGGTGGCAGACTTCACTTCTGCAGTCTTGTTAATGCTGCCATTCCGCAGCCTTGCGCATGTCAGTCCTTGCGCATATCGGTTGGCAGACGACTTTAGTCCTGTTAAGTCCTCTGTTCAGCAGCTTTGCGCAGGTCAGCTCTTGTGCTATCAGTTCTTCTGCATATCAATTGACAAACTTCAGGCCTGTTAACTCTTCACTTGCCCGTCACTAGGATTATTCTAGGAAGTCCAGGTTTCTCAGTTTAGCTGTGTTGTTTGGGACTCCCATTTATAATAGCACCCAACTGATGTAGGCAGAGGGATGTCAACGRGACCTTCTTGGAGCATAATAGTAAAATTGTTGGACTGTTTGTGAACAGATTTTTTTGGGGGGGAGGGGGGGGCATGTTTTTTCTAGGTACTCTGTTACTGGGAATACCAAAAATTGTGTGACAAGTTATACCTGTTGAACAGTTTAAGGTATAGTTTCTGAATAAATTACAAATCATGATTTGGTATATTTGGGCTGAAATGGAGATACTTCCACTGCTTCCGCATATAAACAGCTCTGTTTTCAAATAGGATATGCTTCCTCATATGACAATGTGACACTTTCCTGACCATTCGTTAAGAAGCTTTTCTCAGTGCCTGTAAAATGGTAGAAGATTAAGAAGAATTTTAACATGAGGAAGAATGGAAGAAATTTATTTCAAGAGTATGCTTGAAATTGTAAATATATATATATATATATATATATATATAAAATATATATATATTAATGAAATGAAAATGGGCCAAGTCAAAGGGGTCTATCTAGCCCAATAGCAGATCTCTAGGAGAAGAAAGAAAGAACAGAATAAGCATATATATTGCTCTCCTAGCCTCCAGCATTCCTACTAGAGGTGCTGTCTGTAATAGCTTCTGATGTTTTTTTTTCCCCTATGAATTTCTCAGGCTGCTTTATGAACCAGTGTATACTTGTGCAAAATGGCAAAGAATTCCACCACTTCACTATGTGCCGTGTGAAGAATTGTCCCTTTTTTGTGTGCTTGTCACCTTGTCACCTGTTTGTCTCGCCCCTTTCATTATGAGATGTAGGGACCACTGTAAAACAGCTGATGCCTATTGACCTCCTTGCCACTTGAGATTGTACTGATATCTTTGTATTTTCCTCCATCTCGCTGCTTTTCTGGACCGAAGAGTCCTGTTCCATTTTGTTGCCCCATAAAAGGGAAGCTATTTTGTATTATCAATCATCAGTTTGCTCTTTTGTAATCTGTTTCAGCTCTTCTATATCCTTTTGGATTTCTGGCACTGTGCAAAGCATTTAAGATGTGGGCGTGCCGTGGATTTATACAGTAGTGTAATGAAGTTCTCTCTTACCTGATAATTCCTTGTATCAGGTTTTTCAGGACTGCTGCTGAGTACTGAACTCTTTCTTGTAACCTTAAGATTTCATTCCTGGATGCTAGTAGTCAGGTCGCAGCCCGCTACTCTATAAGGAAAGTTAGGAATATTTTTTTTCTCCCCTTTTGTGAATTGATAAATGTGAATTGACAGAATATGACTATGAATCAATTTCATCTCCTGCTATCGCCTACTTCCTGAGTGCTGAGGATTCCTTCCGCAACCCTTTGTAGTTAGTGCTCATTTTTAATTCCCCAGCAGACTTTGTCACTTTGCTTTTCATTGCTGCTTCTAGGTAGCTTGTGTGTTAGGAGACTGTGCTGTTTGTCAGTATGGGAAAGTTGTCTGTCTGATGTCCACTAATAACTCCTGACATTGGCCAACCAGTTTAGCTGCACTTCACAAGGCTCCATGGTTGGACAGAGGAGAGGGATCTGAATTGGGAGTCCTGTCGTATCTTTGGAGGGGTGACTGCTGGCTGGATGCTTATGGTGCATATAGCTTTGCACCAGCTACAGTGAATGGTTACAGAATTTGAGAATAAGCAGAGGAAGATGAGATGAGCAGAAGATCTGGAGGCACATTTGCGGGAAGGGGGGCCTCTTCAGTTAGAGGGAGTGAGAGGTTTCTCATTACCAAAATAAGGCATATTATGCTTTGGTGTCATACTGTATGTAAAAGTAAAATACAGTTTTGTAAAGATGATACAGTCTTGCTAAAATGTTCTTCTGTTTTTTTTTTTTTTTTTAACCTTAATGCACAACTGGTTTGCTTATGCTGTCTTCCCTAGCTTGGTGTCCTGAAACAGTGATAAGTGGACGAAAAGCTTTGAATTTGTAAGCAGTTGATTTGAATGGAGAATAATAATCAATGTTCTTCTGTTTTTTTTTTTTTTTTAACCTTAATATTGACTGGATTTTGCGCCTGTCCTATGGTGCAATGCATGTTCTTACACATAGCGCATGTGCCTTCCAGCCATGTTAACTGAAAGTGAAATACTTTCATGATGGTAACACTGAACTAAGGAGAGCCCAAGAAGGGGAATGAGGAAGCATTATCCAGTTAAAAATCGCAGAAGATTTTCCTGAATTGTTTTCTGTGGTGTTTTTTATTACTACTGCATTTTGTAACTTATAGTACTATGACCTTAATGTTTGCCCAAAACATGGAATGCATGAATTTTCTTTTATTTGATATGAACTTCTCAGTCTTTTGTGCATTTTCAAATAGAAAATAACTCATCATTTCCTTATTTAGGTTATAAAGCAGCTAAATGGAGTCTGAGCAGCTGTTTCATAGAGGCTACTATCGAAACAGTTACAACAGTATAACTAGTGCAAGCAGTGATGAAGAGCTTTTAGATGGAGCAGGTGTCATCATGGACTTTCAGACCTCTGAAGATGACAATCTCTTGGATGGTGATGCATCGATTGGTAAGTTAATGTTATTTTGACTTTTTTGGCTTATAAAAATTTCTCCGGGGGGATGCGTGGGGGTGGGGTGGTTGTTGTTTTTTAAGAACAAAACCAACCCTTTTTCATAACTAAAGTTTCTCTTTGACAAATGTGTCCTTCAGAAGGATGCTTTAAAACTGAAAGTGGCTGAGAATTTCCTGTGTGCTTGCTGAATGTTGTATGGGATGACTTTTCAGATGAGGCAGGTACTAACTTACTTCTGGCAAATGACAAACTTCCTGTCAAGCAGGAGAAGGATGGTTATTCTGCCACTACCTGGTATTTCTTAGTTGCAGCAGGATTTTTGAAATTTTTAAATTAAGGTCTTTATATTTGAAGTCCTTTATATTTCTTTTGGGCAGAAACTAAAAGTCTCTTTTGATCATTACTTCCAGTGACAAATCTGTTTCTGCTTGCTTCAGCTTTGCATCTGTAAAACAGAGGCAGAAACCTTATAAGCAAAAGTAGTGTTAGGGCAGCAGCAGACCTTGTAAGATCTGAACTTTTGACTAGGTGGAAAGTTGTGAAGAAAAGTTTCTACTGTCAGCACTGATAAAAGCACTGAAGTAATACAAAGAAGAAAGAACTGGGAATCTCTTCCTCTCCTTTTTTGTTAACAAAGCAGTTAATGGAGTGAAAGATTTAGCATTCTATTAGCAATAACCAAAGAAGAGAATGAAAGGAGGGAAAGCAAGTAACTTCCGTTTAAGGTAGCAAACCTAGTTAGATACTCTTGTCAATTCTTGCTTTGTTTCAAATCAGAATCAGCCTCTTGACTTTCCCCTTTATCACCCCCTCCTCCACCATTAATTTTCAGTCATCTTCCTACCCTGCAGCATCTCTTCCTTCACGCACTTTCCCTTTGCCACACTTAGCAATTGGGTATGACATTACACTGGATAGTTGTATTATTCTGTTGTCAGCATCCTTCTCATCTATCTTTTCATCTATTTAGATAAGTCTTGAATGTGCTGTTATATAACTTGTATCAGTGTATCGAGAACCTGAACGTTTCTAAGCTACATAAAAATTGCTTCCTCCAAATTGCTTGGAGAATATCAACATTAAGAAGTCAAGCACTTGGAAGTTAGGAAATTAAGTGAACAAGTCTCTTCAGTGTGTACTACTTTGTTCAGAATATCTGGCTTTTTTAATAAAGTGTCTTGCTTGTCTAACATAATACTTTCTTGCAACTTGTGCTGGAAGTCTGAAGCTACTCTGCTTATTGTTTGCATAAATCTTCTCCATCACCTCATGCTTTGTGGAGAGATGGGTTTACAGTAAAATAAATAACTTCAGAGCCARTGTTCCGTCCCTTACTTGTTTTCAAATTAGATCCATAAATTGAGACAAAGCAGATGAGATGGTAATTTTGTTTAGACCATCAAAGGAAATGTTAATTCCAGCTCATGCCAGCAGCTCCTATCTCATTGTAATCCTGAAGTATTAGAATGTACATTAGAATGTAAATATTAATGTATTTTCTTTACCGGAATTGAATTGTTTGGCCAATGGCATATCTACTTGCCAGAATTTTGGTTACTCAGTGAGAGATAGCAATAGTAATAATCACTCTATTTAAATTAACAGTGATTTACATCTTTAAATGCATGAAAAAATATTTTATTTTAAATAAAGTAATTCATAGAAAATATCTTAGCTGTAGACCAGAATTTGGTGAAAATTTTGTTTTCAAGGTGGTAAGAAGGTAACTCTGATAAACATTTTCAGTAAATGCAGAAAGCAAATATCTGTTTCCCATTTCTTACGTCTCCAGATACGTAAGTCTTTTTTTAATTCAGCAAATCTTATTGACAAGATCGAACAAGAAATTTCATGATGGACTTCCTGACTTCGCTTACTGCATGTGCTCTTCTTACGGTCCTCTTTTTACTGTGCTTAGCATCAACCTTTATCTTAATATATATGTATTTTGTATTTAAGTACTCCTTTATTTTCCCCCTATTAACATACTTTTGTTCTGTTGAGTGTAAGCACAGATGAATCTACTATACAGAATTATAAGTATGTTTCATTTCCTGAGAAAGGGCTGGACCATCCCAATAACTGTAAGATCTCATCTTCTCAGTGCTCTGGAAGGCTTACAGTGCTATATGAATGCACGGAATTACATTACGTCTAGCTCTGTGCTTTAGCTGAGGAACCTTGCTAAAATTGGGAGCCCTGTTTAGACATACAGTCTAGCTATGTTTTAAGTCTTTATGTTGGGAAGAATTTATGAGCCTGGTTTCTTAGCAACCTTTACGATGTGACAATAGTGTATCTGTACTTAAAATGGTTGTGGAAGTAATACAGTTAAATTCAAAGCAGTGTAGCTGCAGAAAGTAATCTTGGAGCACAGATTTGAATGCGTCCAGTCTGGATAAGTTGCTGTTGACAATGGAGTGTTCATCATAACTTTAGAATTTATGGCTACCTGATATGGAATTATATATTTAAAATAATCAAGTCCATGTAATGAGGAGAAATGATGGGAATAAACAGTCCTTTCTCTTTTAGCTAATGAAAAATAAATCATAAGCCGCACATATTGATTATGCAGAGAAAGAGATAACCATATCAAATTTCCAAAGTAATTGTAATCTCCCTCCTCATTCGGAGGACAGGTCTACTCACTTCAGTAGGCAGGGCAGTGATTCTAGAAAGCCTGCACTGTACTGCCATTGACAGCACCACACACACTTAAGCACTTCACTGAGGCTTACAAAGCTGTGGAGTCTGCTATTCAATGGTGTCTTTTGCTGAGAGCATGTGGAAATTGGATGATATTGGGAAAGAATGCTAGTGATATATCCTACTTGTTTTACGTGGAAAAAAATCCTTCATTACATGGGCCTACACAAGTGAACATTAGTTGGAATCAGTCTTCCTAAAGTCTTATCACCTAAACTTTTAGGARTCTTTAATATTTAGTTGTTAGAGCTGTGTCTTTTATTTAGTATCACTTCAGATTTGTGTTTAGAATTGTTTCATGTAGCTCTTTGGGGGGGATTCTCCATTGTCTTAAAAAATGCTGTACGCGAACCTGTTTCTCCTAATGCCATCTGAAAAAGCAAGTGTTACCTGTCCTTCAGTGTGTCATCTGAGAAGAATACAGAAGTTAACAATATTATTGTACGGTATTACTATACATATTCTTATATGCTTATCATGGTCTCCACTAGCTGTTTTCTTTGCATAAATTTCAGATTTACAGCAGCATTATTCTTTGAGCCTACTATGTTTTAACATGCTAAAGAATTAAATTGCTATGAATGTGTAGTCTTGGATGGCTTGCACCATAGCCTTGCCTAGAAGGGATGCTGCCTGTCAGCTTTGATCAAAACTTGCTTTTGTTGCTTGTCAAAGATAATCTGTTTGTAGTAATCAATTTAATGTTTTCCGTTGTTGAGCTGCTATTTAATGAGAAGTTGAGGTGACATTAAACAGATAAATAGAAATACCTGCCTCTTTGTAGGGGGGGGGAAATCTTACCAGTGTGTACTTCTGTATATGCATTTGCTGTTGGTCCTTTTCATTATGATTTACCAATATGTTTGTTTTTAGAATGTTTACTCTGCTTTTTGCTAGGTCAATTTAAACATGTTATGCTTGCCATTGAGGAATTCCCAGTTCTTTAATAGTTAGATAAGATAAACTAATATTTCCTGTTTCAAATTTTATAGGATCTAAACTATGTAATTAAAAAAATGGTTACACTARATTAGTTCATTGTTTTCCTTCATTTTAACAGAAAAAAATTGAATTCATTCTAAATGGAAGTGAAATCTCTGGAATGGAAATATGTTACTGAATTAATATTTTTAATTGATAAATGCAAATGAGAAGACTGCATAACTTCTCTCTCTTTCTCTCCCCCTCCTTCCTTCCGCTCCCCCTCAGCGTAGGCTTCTCATTGCCTGTCTCTAAAATCTAGGAGGTTCAGTTCTTGGCCACTGGCTGGAACTGAAGTTTGTAGCAAATCTTACTTTWTTTTTTTTCCCTCTAAAGTCAGGTTCAGCCAACTGGTGAGGCAAAACTGCGAGATCAAAGAACTCTTGAGTCTCCATGATTTTGTTCAAATTTGAGGGTTGTTTACATGATGTAGGAGAGGATTGCATCAGTTTTCACTTTTTAATTAATTTATTTTTTAATGAGGCAGCTCAGCAGGATGTGGATTTTTGTGATGCTATCAATCTCCAAATTCTTCAAGGCACTGACTGAAATCAGATGATAACTTCATTTATTTTCAAATCATTTTTATGCAAACAATATCACTGGTGTTTACATCTCAAAATATACTTTGATGCAACTGTGGGAGTCTGATTCATGAATGAGCTTGGCATTCTTTTCAATACCTATAGTGATTCTTGCTTCTAGTTGAAGGAGGAGTGCAGTTGCTTATATTGTGATTTCAGAATGGAGACAGTTTACAGGCTGGCATATGGTGTTAACACAAAATTGGCAATGGTTAGCCTTAATATGACAACCTGTAAATTGGTAATTCAAGAGCGGCTGCAATAGCAGCTAGTGTTTCCTTGCAGTGGTAGCAGCCACTGAAAAAAGAATATGAGAGCAGGTGGTAGTGCAAAACACTGCAGCTATCCTAAACCGTCCTTGCTTTGCGCGTGAATGGGAGTCCTTTGCCTAAAGTAAGATGAAAGCACCAAAACAATCCACTTCTAGTGCCTTAAGGGGGGGAGTAGTAACACTAAAATAGGATATAATCAACTAATATGGAATTATTTGAGGAACAGAATGTAATTTTCAGCAAATGCAAGTGTTTCTATATAATCAAGAAAAATTTATCACATAAAAATGAGTTTAATTGTTCAAGAAATATCTAGATGTTTTTAGTTATCTTTTCTAACAGCATGTGACCTTTCATGTGTATGCTTGTTTCTATTTTACTATCACAGTCTATAAAGGGAGGTATCTAATTTGAATATAGACACAAAGAAAAATAAAGGAATTTGTATTTCCTGCAGAAGTCCAAACTTCCTCTTATGTTCTTTATGCAGGGAAATTAAACTAACAGATTCTTCCTGTTTGCTGCAGCTGATATGAACAGAGTCTTCAAAGTAGTTTTGTATCATGTATAATAACTTGGTTTGGCATTGACTTTTAAAAAATGTGGTATAGAAGGTTGACTGAACAAACATTATGACAGTTCGACAGATCTCTTTCCTAAGTTATATAGAGCCTTTTCCCCAAATTAGCAATATTTGCATTAAAGGGCTTATTTGTCTTTTTAAGTAAGGCATATATTCAAAATAGAATAATGAGATAATATGACTTGCCCAGATCACAGAGGAAGCATGAGGGACAGCTCATCTGTTTGAATAATTAAATTGTCAGTAACCGGTTATCATTTACTCTCTTTCTACTGAATTCTAGTTAGACCTGCAGACATTTTGCCTATGCTCTGTAGTACTGATATAGCTGAACGCAGGACATCTGACAATGTAAAAACACTTTTTTTTCTCCTTTACCTTTATTTATTTATATATTTGTAATAAGTTAATTTTGGCCATCTGTTTGAGCACAAGTTGTTATGCATTATGTTTACATGGCTGACTGGGTTAATTAACAAGGTTCTTCCCTGCAGGATTCCAAAATTCCTGGCAGAACGATAATTTGACTGGAAGAATTTGGGGTTAATGGAGAAAACACTTAACGTAATTATTGAATCGCATTATTGAATGAGAGCGAGTGTCAGGTGTTTGAAAGGTGATATTCTATCTTACCTGTTTATGATGCTGGTGATTTTCCTGAACCTGGATGTCATCTAGCAATTGATCCATAAGGTTATTGATTATGAAATGCAGTGATCCATTTTTTTGGAACATAACATTTTCATTTTGGACGACAATTATGTAATTAAACTACAACTACTATATGTTGAATTGGATGTCAGTTTAAGCCATTGCGTCCAGCTAAAATAGTATTTGCACCTAACTTTAGTGCTAAAGAAGTACTTAAGGAACGTGTGTTATCAGAGGAGAGGCAAGTGGTCTGGCCTAGCTTCCAGAACTGGAAGTCATTTTTAGATTGTTGTGCTGAGTTTTGTCAAAATAGCTTGAAAGGCAACAGTCTGTGTTAATATAAATGAAATTACCATATATTCCCTTGATCCTGTTTTAGTTGAACAGTGGAACAGCTTTAGTGGTGTCTGAGCCTTCAGATTGTAGTTGGATTGGTGTGGCATTAGACTTCAAGTGACAGAAATTATGGAAGAGCCTATGTAGAGTTTATAGTAACTAATTAGTTTCTTACTCTGTTAAATGTTTTAAAACAAATATTGACAATTTTAGGTTTCTCACGAATGCCATGGTCAGTTCTTGAAGACTTGCTTGTGGGATGTGAGAATTGCTTTGGTTTTAGAACTTAAATCTACCACCAGCCCTTGAAAATTTCACCAGTCTTTCCTGGAAAAGTCATGTTTACAAGATTAGATTTTTGTTGTCTTCCCCAGCACAGAAGGATATGCATTTCCAGCCTGATGCTCTGGCAGAAGATGACTCAGAGTACTAGTAGTTTATGCTTTGCATCTTCTTGGTATTATATAATGCTGTCAGCTTCATTTTGCAGCTCCCTTCTTGCTGAAGCGCTTAAAGAGTACTGGCTTTGCTAACGAATGCTGCTGAGAGTTATTACTCACTTGGCAGCCTAGTGTAGCAGCAGCGTCAGTGTTCTCTTCTCCCGCACATGCTGTATGAGTAGTGCAAGATGAAGGAATGAAAGCGGTGGAAATGTGGTGACATGCATGCAGATATGTAAAAACACAAGGCTGAAATGTACAATAAAATCATTTAGTCTAATATGACCTATGAATCTTTAGGTACTAAAGAATTTTCACTACAGCTTTAACATTTTCTTGATTTATTTTACCTTTGCTTTGTTCTCTTAAATCAGCCAAAGGATGTGGGTTGATTATAACCAAATTGGTGTCAATACTGCGCTCTGCTTTCTGTCTTTGAGAACGTTCATACTTACCAGCTAATAAATGCATTTTAAAGTGAAAGCTTCTCATCTGTATGGATTAAACAGAGGTGGTGTTATGGGAAAGAATATCACTACATCCCTGGAACATAAGAGCAGCTATACTGAGCCAAACCACAGATCCATCTAGCTCAGCGTCCTGTCTCTAACAGTGACCAAAAGTTAGTGCTTAAGGATGAGTAAGAACAGGGCAAGTAAATGATAGTTCCTCTGAGTACTTCCATGGCTCAGGGCATTTCTGAACTGAGTGGTGGTTTCTATGGTTTTCAGTCCTTCTCAGTGGATTTTTCTTCCACAGACTTTTTTTTTGAAACAGTTTCTAGGATCCACACCATCCTTTAGCAAGCTCCGACAGCTTAGCTACATCTTGTGTGAAGAACCACCTCCTTTTGTTTGTTTTGAACCTATATGCAGCTATAAATGCTGCTGAGAACAGCTATAACAGCCAAAGCCTTGCCAAAGACCTGCCAAGGCTGACATAGGCCTATGCATTAGCATKGGCTGGCACCTGGACTTCCTCATCACTCACCCTTGCACAGCATAAACGCTTAAGCTCTTCTTTTTGTAGATAGTTGCAGCCATGGAGAATCTTTCTGCTGATATATGGGTTTTTAGGGGGGAACATTAGCTTATTGAAATGAAACTGCTGTTGGTATGAAACTAGGACAGGGTGACCTGAAACTAGGATGACTTGATTGTCTTGCCAAATACACATATTCTGATAAGGCCTATTATGCATTTCTTATGTGCATGTAGAAACTAATGAGTATTAACACAGAGGTAGCATAGTACTATCACTGTGAAAGGTGGTAGTCTGCCTCCCACTTTTAGGAAGAGAGAGGGAAGAGTCATCCATTAAAATTCTGTCTCCCACCAAAGGGAACTGCATCAGGGCAGTGTTTTGTTTAATTTGAGCAAATCAATGAGTAGGTGTATTAATCACCAGTGTGAGGTATCAAACTATTTATAGCTTGTGTTTTGCTGTATCTGTATACAACGTATGCTCCTTAGCAAAAGTTTGTTGTTCTCGCCTTTCTTCCTTTGCAGTGGTCTTGAGCCTATAAAACAGTAACTCTTGGAAGAGACCCGCTGTCTTCATCTGATGTCCCTTAGCTCTTTTATGGGAGCAGATGGTGAAAAATKATTTCTGCTGCTACTTACGACTTTACCAAACTTCTGCTCTCAGTTATCTCTTTTCCAGATTAAGGAGTTCTGGTTTGCTCACTTGGACCTTGCAGCCATCTCATGCTTTGGATCATTTTTACTGCCCATTTCTGAGCCTCTTCATAGGTATATTAATTTATTTTTGAGCTTGAGAGGAGGGATCAGATCTTCACGTAGCATTTGAGATCTGGGTGTGGCATGGAAGTACAGCAGCATGCTTTCCTTCTCTTTTGTAATAGTTTCTAACACTGGATACGTTTTATTCTGACTGCTACTGAGTACTGAGCTCAGACTTTCCTAGAATCAAATACATTGTATTAGAATAGTATATTATTACATATTAACAAATTTCAAAATTGCTGTTGGCACTGTTCATGCAGCTTGTATGTATGGAGAAGATTTAATGTTCTTGAAGATAGAAAGTAAACTCTATGGTATGTCCAGATTCTGGTGCTCTTAAGTTAACCCCTGCATATACTTGGAACAGAAAGTTGGAAATTCTGGCCAAAAATAAAAAAAAAACTAAAGTGAGAATAAGGGCAATCTAGCAGATAAAAGCTATTTCCTTACAAATATGTTTAAGAGATGAACAGAATGATCTTAGCAGCTCAGTATTGGCTAGCCCCAGAAGAGGGAGAAGTAAACTTCAGTAAAGCTGCTAAGTGAGCCAGGATCAATTCCTGATAAGGATGCCAAATCCTCTTTCTTACTGATGAGGTATGATTACTGTTTCAACAGACGGGAGACTGAGGAAAGGACATGTACTCAAGCTAATAGGTGAAATTCAGCAGGGCTTTCTGGGTAAAAGCCTACCCTGTAAGAAAAGACCAGAAAAAAAATACAGGAAACACTTAAGAGGCTTTTGGGGAATCAGAGAAAACAACTCATTCTCTTGCATGCAGACAATAGCTCTGCTACTCTTTAGAAATCCTTGCAATATTAGTAAGTAAAAGTAGATTTTTTTTAATGGTGATTAAACCTGCCCAATTAAAAAAAACAAATAAATAAATAAACCCCAAACTCTTACAACTGATAGTGTCACCGATTATGTTCCTAGCTGATCTCAAGAATTTTCTTCTTCCAGTATCATCAGGGTATAGATCAAGAAAAGCATGATGGACAACCTCAAAGACAAGTGATAAGAGGGAGCAGTCTGAAGGGAGCAGTCTTGACTGCATTTTTTGGGCTAGGTTGTTAAAACAGGCCTTAGGGACCAAAGGCTTAGTGTGGGGGGGGCTTTGGGTTTTTTTGTTTGTTTGGGGATTTTATTTTACTTCTTTTTCGGTCTTACCTGTTATGCTGCACCCTGTTCTCATTATTTCCCATGTTCCTGTCTATTTCTTTCTTCTCCTGCCCTGTAGTTCTGCCTGACAGTGGGGAGCCTTTCCTCATATTTCAGTGATAGGCAGTGAAGGTTTGACTCCCCTGGGATGGAAGGCAGTCAGTCTCGGAGCTGATTACACAACATGCTTGTGGCTCTGTGTCCTGGTCCACTACGTTCTGTTTGCTAGTTGGGTTTGACTTGAATTATCATCTTCCGTGTCTGGCCAGTGAGTAAAGGAAGCCATTGGAATTACTACAATAGTATAAAAGTGTAATTCAAGAACTTGAGGTTGGCCAGCGAAGAAGCAAACATATTAGCCTGGATCCCAGAATAATGTGTTCTTTGCTGGGTGAAATGATTGTGAGCAGCGTTAAGTAACGAGTTTGTAGGGGAACAAATATTATGAAAAAAACCTGCTTGTGATTGAGAAAAKAAGTTAAATTGTTTCTGTATAATAAAATACAAATAGAATAAAGCTTTCTGCCTGTATTTCTGTTAAGCACGTTCCTCTGGGATGTGTGTGGGGTTTTTTTTGTTTTTGTTTTTTAAACTCCTGTTTTGTTTACACTCTATCTGCCTAAAAGTACACCATAGAATATGTTATTGATAGACTTTTCTATAATGCTCATTCCTGAATGAATTAAATTTTGGACTCCCCTAATTTAAAACTTTGAAAAAAATTCTTTACTGTGTTCTAATTGGAAAACTACACATGACTGACTTTTTTTCTTTTCTTTCCTTTCCTTTCTATCATTGTATCTGCGAGTTATTTCTTCCCAGACCAGGTCTGGGCACTGGGACTGGGAGAAGGGATGTTTGTTCTTCTTTTGTCTTTTAGCAATCTACCACTTGCCTTGCGTGACCCATACCAGAAAGTTGCATGACTTTATTCAGAGGGAACAAAGTCAGACTGAAGGGATTGCAAGATCAATACACCAAGACATGAGTTCAGAGGAGTCAAACTAGTAGTGGGGTTAGTACTGGGATTAGTTTGGCCACCTGGATTGAGAAAAGGGTAAATGGAAGAAGAGATTAGAAAAAAAGGCAGGAGAACAAAGCTGTAATGAAAGGGAATGGGAAACCATAGGCTCTGAGAGATTGTGCCCTTCAGGCACCGTGTGGAAAGTGGGTGCTTCTAGATCCAGCCATCAGCTGAGGGTGAACATGGGTTAAATTCTTTTGAGAACAGTTGGAGATGGTAGATTTTTTGAGAGCGCTGTGTCATGTAGCATTTTGAAGAGAATATTATCTTTTAGCTCTGCCGAAGGAGAAGCTTTAGTTTTGAATAATAATACCAAAGAGAATGACAGTTAAGAGTCACTGAAATCTTTTGCATCAGTCACACTTCATCATTTGTAATTATCTGACAAATTTTTGGCATCTGTTGTTTCTTTAATGAGATCATTCAGCATCCGGAGTTTTGCATTTGGAATTTCATAACAGGCCCAAATTTTAAATTTCATTATCTGGTGCAATGAAATTATATATTCTCTGATCAGAGTAAGCAGAGTAATTGAGGGAACTGAGAGAATGTGTTTGTTTTATATGGAACAAAGTGCTTGACTCTCTTATTTAAACCTAGCTTTTATATATGAAATGGTGGAAGAGCGTTTCAGAATTAAGCCTCTCCCTTGCAGCTTGGGATAAGCAGCCTGAAGCACCTCTGTGATGCTGCCCTTCCTCTCATTGCTTTTGTTCTGTCCCTGTAGTGCTTCAAAACACTTTTCCCTTGGTCTTCCTGCCTTCAGTCTTTATCTGATTTGTCTAACCTCTGACTCGTTCTTTACTTTCAAGTATTTTGTCTCAAATGCATTTCTCTCCCCCCCCCCAAAAAAAAAAGGCGTGGAGGAGCATTAAAGTATCTTTTTTCATTGGTAGTATACTTTAAAGGTGTGTCACCCAAATACATTGTGACATTTCCAGAACAATGGATTTAAGGCCCTTTTCTGCAAAGATATATGAATCTGAGTGATGTGAACAGCAGTGTGTGCCTTTTGATGACAATGGAACTATTCAGATGTATAAAGTTATTTGGGCATGGAGGATTTCTGGGACTCAGGCCTTTAGTGTATAATTATTCTGATGAAATCTCCTTGAAAACAAGTTACTGTATAAGCCTTCTATTTACTTATGAACTGTTCTATGTACTAAGTATAAAAATTAGCCATGTTAAGAGGTTCTTGGTTGTATAAAATAAGGATGTCGTAAATCTAAGCTAAAGCCTTATGGCAAGCGTTCATAATTACTGCTTAACAAGATGCACCATTTCACTAAGTCCAATTTTGGAATTTGCAAGACTTATACAATAGAAATAACTGACAATCTTTTGAAGATATAAAATTAGCAGACAGAGTTAAAGTTGGACACTATTTCAAACCAGGCAGAAAAAAAAAAAAAGAGTAACTTGGAAACATTAAGTTGTAGATTCTTAGAGGTTAAAAAAAAAAAAAAAAGGACTGGCATAGATCAGGTTAGCATGCATAGTATCTTTCTCATTTAAAAAAAAAAAAATTAGGGAAGTGGGGGAGAGGGCAGCAAGCCCAGCCCGTTTCATTGTGTTGTGGGGCAGGGCTGGGAATACAGCGGTGGCTGTGAACAATGAGAACACACAAGCTGCTGGTAGCCGAGGAGGGAAAATGAACTGTTCTGCTTTTTTAGACTATATGGAGAAAGGACTATTTGGCAGCCAATCTGTAAGCAGTAACCTAGGGGGAGCTATTGAAATCTAATATTGGGTAGGCTCTTGAAATTTTAGGTAGTGAACACGTTTTTTATGTATTTTACATTGCAAACTTTCTGTCATTGTTTTCCTGCATACCTAAAGTTCATCAGATATGCCCTCTGACTAGTTATAGACTTTATCTTTTTGATAGCAATCTGAGCTCTAAACTTCAGTAGAAATTTTGCACATGCCTTAGTCTAGTGAACAAGTTGAGATTAATGAGTGAGTTAACCATTTCTTTGCTGTAACAGTTTTCAGAGATTCCAGGCCTTTGGAAACCATATCAAACTCTTAAATTAGCAGCAATCTTATAGACTGCCCTGTGCAAGTTTTTCAAGACCTTTTTTTCATGTTTTCTCAAATTTGGAATTGGATTTATAGTGGTGCCTCCTGTAATAAGCATATAATAAATACAATAATAGTTTATTCTCTAATCATTCTTAAGATTACAGAAATTCTTACCATATTTCTTCCTGCTGTGAATGAGTTTTTCTTTAAAGCCTCATAATGAGATTATGGATTCTTTCTAGGTACTATCAAAATACGGAATTGAGAATACTCAGGGATTTCTGTCACACTTCCCCTTAAATCAAAGTACTGTGGATAATTTAAAGTTCAGATGGGCTCTTATTCTGTGGGAAGTTTGGGCAGTTTGTGTGCTGCCAGCAGGTGTTTTCTATTTCTTCCCAGTGCTATCAGTGGGAGTGGGATAGGACACCTGTGATGGTATGTTTTGAGAGTGAGAGCTTATTTAGGGATGTCTCACTGTTTGGGATGTTAAATTAAATCCTTAGCTTGATTTTCACAGGCAAAACTGAATGGTGAGAATGCACCGTGGCTCTGAAAATCRGACCAATTTTGGACGTTCAAAAACTTGAGAATTCAATTGCTCTTGCTGAAAAGGTGATTGTAGGAGGCCTCTTATCAGAAAGCATTTCCTTGTATAGATGACAGCAAATAGAGATCTCTAAATCAGTAGAAGACAGTGGTATTTTGAAATTGAACATCTGTGGCTCCAAGGTTGTCTTTGTTTTGGAGATAAGAGGGTCTTTAAGTTTTTTTTTTTTTCTCTGTAGTTTGCTACAAGGCTCTTTTTTTTTTTCTTCCTTCACTCTCCTTTGTTTTCCATTTTCATATCTTCAGAGATGTAGAGAATTTATATCAGCGTTTTCTGAATGTTGTATTGGAGCCATATTTTTAAGATACTAACGTGTCTGTGAAATAAATTTAGTATTTCTTTATGTCCTCCTCTGTACCCAACAAAATCACTTTATAGCACACAGTTTGCAACATTGGCATTGATATATAAAAGAAAACTTCTTTAAGGACATACTCAGAAAATTATTTAAGAAACTGGTGTATTTGAAAACTAAATTAATTGTCTATCAGTGCTCTGTAGACAAGTAGTTTTTGAATACGGGGGGTGGAGGCAAAAGCAGGCAAGGTAATCCACTGGCACTTGGAGTAGAGCAGTTCGCTGCTTTTAGCAAATTACATTGTTCTTCCTTAGTGGCTTAATAATTTTGATGTTTGAAAATAAAATGATAGGGAGATAGCCCCCCCCCCAGGTAATGCATGAATTTTGATCATTTATGTCCCTTCCAAGTAAAACGTAATTATGACTGTTTAAAAGCCTTTGCTGGGCTAGCTCCAGAATGAAATGGTCACAAATATCTTTTTTGTGCTCAATTTTATGCCCTGAAATGCAGATTTGCCTTTTTAAATGAGCCAGTAAACCCACCGCTCATTTGTTGAAAAGGCTGACAGCTTCGGCAGCTTAACATTTTAAGTGAATTTCTTCTGTTGTTTATATACTTGTCACTGTGACTTTGACAAATGTCAAAGTGAATTTGACATGTAAGTCATAGGACTGGGGCTGGAAACCTGGCATACATGTTGTCGTGCACACCTCCCATAACCCTTGCCGAAGTTGAAAACTTCTTTCTTTTTTTTTTTTTTTTAAGCACAGAAATACGTGTTTGCTGTGTTCTGTGTAGGTCGAGCAGACCGCAGAAACCAGCGCTGTTCCGTGTCGTGGCTGCGGCGGCGGCGCCCGGAGGCCTCGGCCGCGCCGCGCCGCGCCCGGGGCTCGCCCCCGCGGGGCCGCGCGCGCCCGCCCCCCCCACCTCCCCGCCCGCGTAGCCCCTGGCAACCGCTCTGCGCTCCTTCCCCTTTGATGACATCAGCGGCGGCGGCCGAGCCCCGGCGCTGCGCGGAGGCGGCGGCGCGCAGCGCGGCTCCCGCGCCAATATGGCAGCGGCCCTCGCCGCCGCCGCTGCCGCCGTTGTGTAAGCGGTGCCTCGGCGGCGCTGAACCGGCGGGCGGGCGGGCGCCGGCCTCGTCGCGGCCATGGATGCCTCGGCGGATCCGTACTCCCCGTACGACGGCGGGGGAGACTGCATCCCGCTGAGGGAGCTGCACAAAAGAGGTATCGCGAATTCGTGTTTCCGTGGAGTTCCCTGCTCGCCTGGCGGTGTGTTAGATAGCGCTTCAGATTTGAGGCGTGTATAATGGCTTTCGAATTGGTGCGTTGCTTTGTTTGCCGGCCTGATGCCTTTTGTAGGAAAAGCCTTAAATTCCAGCTGGTTCTTGTGTTGTCGTTGATTGTTTTCTCTGTGGGCRGATTAGTCCTGCTTCGGATCACATCAGCTTGTGACTCCATCTTCAATATGTGGCAGTCTTTTCTTTTCTTAAATAAAACCTTCCCCTGTGCAAAAGACCTAAATTGTGGTTGTGACTGACTGTGACCAAACTGGCAAGAGTTTCAGTAAGCTGTTTCATACCTTTCGATAACTTGAATAGAAATAATGTTTATATCTATCTTTGAAGTTTCCCTACATGTTTTTAGACTTAGCAGTTTGTTGACATCTTTGAGATATAAAGAAAAAACTATACAATTGTAATACTAAGTTAAGCCGATATTGGTGAGCTCTTAAGAAATCAGAGCTTTGTGATAGGTTCTTTACACTGTTGCTTGCAAGGAAGCAGTTTAAAAACAAAAAAACCCCACTGGTCTCAGTGTTCATAAAAATCCTCTTTTGAGCTTGCCAATTGTTTCTTACAAATAAACTTAAATCAGAATATGTTATATAAAGATTTGGTTTTGTATTGGGAGTAGTTATAGTAGAAATAAGATTATGCCTTCGCATTCTGAGGATATGCCTCTTCCCCCCCCCCCCCCTTAGATTTGGTAGATTAAGCCTTTTTGTGAAGAACAGTAAATGTGATAATTTCTCACTTTAGTTTTGTTTAAGTTGGTTAATCCAAAATTAGAGAGTTATCAACATTTATGCCTGCTGGTGCATTAGAGAGGAGGTGGTTTAAAAATAAAGATTTGATTTACCTCAAATGAGTAGTTTTTTTCACTCTAGTCACTATGAAACCATTTTAAGTTTTTTTTTTTCCACCTTTTCTTGCAAGCTTTTATTTCTATAAGTAATTAGGTCACATTTTTATGTTCATCTAGTATTTTTATCTGTGTTTTAGTACTTTACATAAACAGGTTATATGTTATCTTTTTGATTCTTGCAGTGTTTATCAGCATACACTAAGAATGTCAACAAATTATAATATGGCTTAGAGTATTTTAAGACAAGCAAATTTTAGACTTTTACTTTTTGATCCCAGTGTTTTCTGCCCAGATCATTATTGTGCAGCAGGTGCAGGCTAGTTTTCTAAGTCGGATTTTAAAATGATTTCTGAGAAATTGAGGATAGTATTTTCTTGAACATTTGCAAGGTGTAATTTAGATTTTTTTTTAATTGTTTTGTTTTTTCAGATGGGTGGGAAAAGAAGTTGCCTGTACATCTTGATTACCAGAAATGAGAGAATGTAATTTGTAGAAAGTCGTAAAGATGAGAACTACACAACAGCATTATTTTACCTTCTAACTTTGCAAATTATAGTTAGACATTGAAATTGGATTGGCTGCACGTTTTAGTTGATTATATAGCACAAAAAGCGGAGACACTTGTGGTGCAAAATGGTGTCTGGCATGTCAGAGTATTGCTTTTAAATACAGAGTTTATAAATACTGCAAATACTGTAAGGAAAACAGTCCAGGGCTATACTAGCTGTTCATGTTGTGACGACATCACTTGGAGCCAGCAAGAAAATTCCCAAGTGTGACTTGACTCTTTTTTTCCCCCCGGTTTCATTGAATTCCGTTAAGGCTTGTACTTGATGTATTCTGATACAGTATTTCAAAACAGTGTTACTGGTGGTTCTTCAGTTCACTATAGGGAGTTTAGATTAAAAAAAAACACAAAACAAACATTTTGAATATTACCATTCTCTCTTGCAAAGCGTAATTTGGCAAGTGCATATGACTCATAAGAAAATTGAGTCTCCAGATCATAAAGTTTGTGCCACAGGTTTCATCAAAATTTGCTGATTTACAGTACTAGAGTAATCCATGTTATCATCATCTAGCTATCAAAAGAAGGCTAAAATGCTGTCAGACTAAACCAGAAATTTAAAGTAAATTCTTGACATTTCTTTTTATTTATGGATCCGAAAAAGGGTACTCAAAGCTTTTTTCCTATATAGATTTCAGAGCACTGTAAGAACTAAATTAGAAGAAAATGGATAAAAATACTTAGAGGAAACAAGCTTAGTAGTTAAAATCTATGTAACTTTTTTTCCCCGAATTCACATACTGACACTTCTTCTGTCTTGCAGAATAATGTCCATGTCTTRTAAAACTGTTTTGTAACATTAAAACATTCGTTGCACTAATTGGCTGCAGTGGCTCACCCAAAGTGACTGTACCTCAGCAATGATGAAACAAGCATTTAACTTCGAGTTTTAATTAATGATCTTTACTAACAATTGATGAAATGATATAAGTATTATATCATATTACTATTAAAAGTCTGACCCAGTGGTTTTCATTAGGAAGATATTTTAATTTGTTCAGTCCAAATATGCTGTAAAACATCAAGTGGAAAGATTTCAAAACATATATTTATTGATTGTATTTATTTTTTAATGCTGATTACTCATCTCTTAGAAAAAAATACAGATATTATTGTATAGATATTATCTGTATTTCTTTTAATTTGCTCTGTCCTGATACTTCTCTTTATGTAGTACTGATCTCATAATTCCAGACCTCCTCATCCTCTCTGTTATACTGAAATAAAGCTACAGGACTAATTCACTTCTGCTGTCTTCTCAGGTATCAAAAGAGTATTTTTCTCCTCTTCAGGGCCTTTCAAGTTCTGATTTAGGACTGTGCATATATGAGAAGTAACTGACATATTACACATTTTCAGAAGAATTTGTTATATAATAAACCATATGCTGGAATATATTGTGTAAATAAATTGTTATTATTTGTGCTGTGCAGTTCTTTGCTTTGAACTTATTTTTGCGTTCTTTTTGCTAGCTGGACCCATTTGATGTTTCCAAAATATCAGTATCTTGCTTGCCTTCTAACCAATCACCAGCTCTTTTTTTTACTTCCTTTTGTCTTAAATAAGCATTCATTTTACCATTCTTTTTTTCTTTTTAAATTTGAGATATGAGTGATAGCAGCACACATAGAGTGGCTAGGCTGTCTAAGCCAGTAGCAAAACTTCAGCAAGCACTGGGTGGTGACCAGCTTGTATTTATTATGTGCACAGGACCTCAACTGAAATTAATGAAATGCTATATCATTAGTAATCTGTGACTGAGTTGGTAGCCAGGAGATGTGAAAATTATGTGTGGAAAGAGCATTCAGTTTTCTGACATACCAGATTTACCAATGAGTTATTTTTAGTAAACCCATTTTTTTTGTGGGACAAAATAACTCATGGTTTTGTTTGCTGTATATATTTGAAGGACGAATCATCGTTGCATGTAGGTGCAGTTCATATTGCTTACATTATACTATTAATATTAACATTGGGGAAACCCCCCTCCCCTTCACAGATTCCCCTTTTACAAGAAGCTATGGGGCAGAGGATATTTAATAATATCCTAGGGAAAGTTTGAGTCACATGCATACTAAGCCAGTTTAGATCCTCTAAGTGGTAAAAAATTTTTGTGTTTTAGGCTGTATTTCTGCTTATGGGCTTCTCTCATGTTTCAGAATTGGCAGATGAATTGAAAGCCATCAGAGACTGAAATTTTCATCATGACCTTTGAAATACATGATATAAAAGATGTGTACACATGCTCAGAGCTAGAGTTTGACCCTGAAAACTTTATTGGTAGCGGAAGAAGAGTAATAAAATTMATTTTTTAAACTAATTGCAGGCTGTGCTGCACTTCAAGGTTCAGGCCAGAAATTGCAGCCAAGGTGACTGTAGCCATAAATGTTCCTTGAATGGCGAGTGTTTTCAGAAAACGCGTTACCTGGAGCCACCCAGCATGTAACATTATAGGCTGTGGGAATCTACCTAGGTTTCCTAGGCCATTGTATTTCTGCAGCACTTCATTTTATGGTTCCTGGTATAAAAAGGGAATARGGATTTTCTGTTATGAGTTTAACTTATTTGAATTTGATGAACAGAAAATACTATGGAATATAGCTGTAGTCCTTTCTAGGTAGTTGTAGATTATCTGCCTGCATGGGCTGTATGACTGATAAGGTTCTACATTAGGCATGTTACTTCTCAAACTTGTAAAGTATTTTGAGATATGCTAGTATAGGCGATATTAGGCTAATGAACTAATGAAGATTATGTTCTTGTTGGGCCTGATTGGGATAATAATGTTAGGATTGTTATTATTTCTGTTGCATCCTGTCTTTGCCCTCCAAAACAAAGCATAAGTAAATACCTCTTACATACATACAGCAGCAGTGCTTTGAAATCTGATTATCTTAGTTTCCATTGTCCTGACTCTATTGGTAAAGCCTGGTCGTTGTTTGTTAGAAGCTAGATTATTTATTCAATTTTATATCTATCTACCTTTATTTTTCTGTGTGCTGTCCATCTTATGTTTAAGTTGTAAATTTAGTAGTGTGGAACCACACGTAATTCCTCACTTATATACCTGAAGTTCCTATTGGTTAGCTAAATAGCTAAATAAATGTCTTCCATGCATTTTAAGACTACAAAAAAAAAAACCCCACTAATGATAAAGCCATTTCTTGCTGCATCATATAGACAGAAAGAAGTATTTCCACCTAAAGTAAAAAGCCAAAATTATTGATGCTTTCTTTTATATGCAATGTGCGTTAAGCAATGCTTGACCTCTTCTTTGTCTTGTCCTCAGATTCCTATCTGTTTGCAGAGGATGCAACCCTTCAAAAGGCTTTGTTTCACTCTGCAGCACTACTATTCAGCTTTCATTTACTCCTCTTTACTGTTTACTCCATCAGCTCCTACTTTTTTGAAGGTTATTTTTGAACCTAGATTTTTGGCCAGAAGAAATGGTGAGGAGGGTTTTTTGTAAAGCTTTGTTTTCTCTGTTCTTCAAACCTTGTTCTGAGTCTTCCTGTTTCCCACCATATCAGATCTGCTAGCTGATTTTTCAGTTGGTGTATATATATGCTTTTGTCATTCTATATGAATTTTGTTTGTAATGCTGAGGAGGCCAATGTAAGCCTTGTAAGTTCAAGCTTTGTAAGCCTTAGTTCAGGAGAGCCAACTAAAGAGGCAAGATGAGTTCTTAGCTACGCACAAAGAGAAGAGTATTACTTGATTGCAAAGGCTTTAAATGATTGATCGTCAGCAGTAGTGAATGATACGCTCTGACATGGCATGGTTTGCTTCCGATTCTGACATTTAAAAATTACTTCTACCCCGGTAAAGACAGTAGCGCTTTAATGACTATTTTCTTGAGTGGTTACAGACAAATTGAAATAAACTGACAATTATTTCTTGCCTTTTTTCATTAGACATGTCATATTTAGAGGTCAGAATAGGGATACAAAAGTAAGTTCAGGCACTAACACATCTTCTTGATACAAATCTTCCTTGTTACAAGTGTAAATGATCCTAATGGTGTGTATTGCATTCAGGGTGCTTCCCTGCCCCCATTCCCCTTGCCACCTAATACCCAAAGACATGTGGGTGAAGCAAAGCCTTGGATTAGTATCTGGCCTCTGGAGAGCTCCAGCTCCTGCTGATTTTAGCACTCAGCAGGTTTGGATGGTGGTATCAGGGAGGGCTTATCCTAGCCTCTGGTGTAAAATGATTAGCTTGGTTTTTAGTCACAGAAATGCAACCCCCCCCCCCCCACACACACACACACACTGTTTGAAGTAGCACAAATGAAGCACCTTGCACTGCTGTCAGCCAGAAGGACAACAGCTAAATGGAATACTGTATAGTTGTGCATTGTCTGGAAAAAGGGATGTGAGCAGCAGCAAACTAGGGTACTCTAGCTATAAGGGGTAGTATTATACAGGTGGTAGAGAAGTTACCTTTGAGAAATTGGGTTCTATTGTTGTTCTGCCATGGACTCCATTAGTGACGTTGTTTGTCTGTTGTAGTGTATACAACTCTGCAATGTTTTTAAACATACTCTTCTCAKGGAATTTTGAGCTCTGTGAAATGAATATTACTGTATACTGATTGGATATTAATATTTATATAGAAATGTATGAATTACTTCCAGAAAAAGGACCTAATTAAAATTTAACAAGAGCCCGTTTATATATTCTAGTAGAACTAGTCTGATGGTTTGTTGCTGTGGAAGGGGAGATCTTGTTTGCCCTTCCCCTTCTCTTTTTTCTGTCCCTGCTCTTGCACTGACTCTGTGTGACAGCGTGGTAGCTTGACTTCAGTTCTGTAAAATGTTCTGTTTGTTTTGTCTGCTTAGCTGGATTAGCATGTTTGATTGGTATACTGTGCAGTCGGATGAGTGACAGGGCCAATTGAAAGCAGAGAGTGGGAGTGTACCATCAAGGGTGAGAGTAAGAAATGGAGAGCAAGACCTCCCCTTTGGGTGGTGGTAGTCTGTTAGATCAGCTCAACCTAACTCTGTGATTCTGTCCTGAGAGATGTCTTCTTGCCATAAAGTGAAGTAAGCTGCTATATGCTTAATTTGAGATAGAACACTATTTTATGTGCATTCACTTCTAAATGTGATATGGTATATGCTATGTATATAGCATGTGATGAGAATCGCTAACTTCATAGCTGAAAGGGGCTTCTCATGGTGTGAAATGCAAGAGAAGGAAGGGAAGAAAGGGAAGTGAAAGTTTAGACAAGTATCAAGTATTGGTATATTTCTTTAAATTCTCTGTCAGAATAATTATGTGCAATATAGATCGCAATATGGACTGGAGATATGCTCTTTCTTTGCTGTCAGACTGGATACCTGGCATATCTTACGTATTGAGCATCAGATATTATACAGTTGTTCACTTTATGGTCCTCTCCARGGCAGCCTTTCTACCACACACTAATGCAGGGTATCACTGCAACCTGTTTGCTGTTTGGTGTAAGATAATATCTAGTCAGCAGCATAAGGCATTCATGAGAGTTCTGTATTCAAAGAAATCACCTCTTCAGCTTCACATCTTGTTCTGTGGCTCCTCCCCATCATACACTTACATTTCAGTATCCAGTATAGTGTGCCATGTGTATTTATTCCATCATGGGACTGAGCAGATACTGGCAATGCAGGAACCTGAGACAGTTTCAGAGGGTTTTTTTTTTTTTTTTTTTTGTATCCAGAACTCTGGTGATGACCATCTTTGTGGTCTGCTTCAAGTTCTGTTTGGTGTCTGATGCAGTGTGTGGTGCTATCCCCAATGATCTCCCTGCAAAAACTCCAGTTCAACATCTTTTAATATGCATAGTATGATCTGTTACTTTATGATGCTTTTCCAACTCTTAGCTCTCCTTTGCCTTGTGTGGCAAAGGACTGCATCCTCCTTATAGTTTGATATTATTTCATACATAGCAGGGGATAAAGCCACGCTCCAGGGCAAAGGCAAGCTTTTGTCCTACCATGGTCATCCAGGTTCAGGAAATTGCTTGATTCCAGTTAAACATTGTGGAAAATTAATAATTTAATAACTGTGTGTGAAATGTAAATTATGAGCCCCTTTCATGTAAAAATAACATTTTCATAATACATTCTATTGTTCTTTTAGCTTTGAGAGCTAAACTAATGATTACAGCATGAAATTTGTTGGTGTCTTCTTTTTCCACAGCAAGATCTGCCTGCCCTTTTGTCTAGTCAAAGGTGTTTCTTAGACTTCCTTTCTGATTACTAGAATTGGAAATGGCAAGAGAGTTGGATCCCCTACCCTAGAACAAGGTGTTTTCACATTCATGTCCATTAAAAATGTGTTCTAATTTTTTTATTGTTAGCCTTTTATTAATGGAAGCATAGGTAATGCTTCTTTACAGCTACCTTAAAAGAGACCAGGAACAGTTTTGGTAAGAGGTTTGCAGGGCTTAGTTATGATAAATAGATGAGGGAGAATTTAATATGGCATAGACTTCGGAAAAAGCGGTATTTAAAAAGACATGGCAATCATGGTAACATTAGAGAAGGCTCCAGACATTGTAGAGGATTTGTCTCCTGTGTTTGCATTCTCTCCTTTCACTTGAAGGTTAACACCCCCCCCCCCACACACACACACGTTTCTCTACCATTTTAAGCTCTGCTGTATGTAGACAGCAAAGTAAGGTTGTTAAATACAAAAATGAATAGTTTTGTATATCTTGAAGATTTCAGATTGCATTTTGTCTTACTAGGACTTTTTTATTATTATTTTCTTGTATGTCATCTTTCATCCCTAAGAATGTGTGTTCCATAGCAAACATAAATGAGACCTGTCGTGCTATAGATGGCTGAGAGACACCTTTGGGTCCAAAGGTAATACCAAGCCTCTGATAAACCTCAGACTTTCCAAGTTTAAAGGCAAAAACATGTTTTATCTTTGTATAAGTCTTAATCCCTATACCTTTGTGAGGGTTGGGGCTGTTGAGTGTGGTGTTTGTAGCATTTGCAAGGAGCTTACAGTTATGCCCTTTGACTTTTTTTTTTTTTTTTTTTTTCCTTTTTGATGGGTTGAAATCTGCTGCTGACAACACTGAGGAGCTGAGTTTACAATAAAAAGTAAAATAAAAATACCCCCCCGCACACCTGCCTGGCTATTCAGGTGTCAGTCCAGTGAAATGAGTTCTAATGCGTGTCTGAACTGATAGAAGTGTTGGGCTCAATGGCCAGTTGGGCCTGTGTCCTCAAGAAGAGAGCGTAGTGTGGTATGCCATATGCTGTTGACTAAATGATCTTGCTGTTAGTTAAACAAGAAACAGGAACCACTCTTTAAATCGTTCTGTATATTACCTCAATATAAATGTTTCCTTTGTGGCAATTACTGCTGCAGAAGCAGTTGGGGGGGGGGAATGGTGGCCATGCCACCATTATATATTTTGGCAGTCATCCAGAAGATTATACTTGTGGACTGTAAACAAACTACTTTACCACAGGAACTGATAAAACAAGATGTTACAGAATTGATGACATTTGGAAGCTTCAAAAGACAAAACATTCTCCATCATTTGTGAAGAGGGAAAATTTTCCATACTCCTCTTGCTCTTCTTCCATAGTCTGATCACTGAAAGAAACAGCGTTGCGGGTGCTGCTGTGTGAGCTGGTTGTGAAGGAGCTAGCTAGTGATGAAAAGATAGTACAAGACATTTCCTTTATGCAGGATTTATAAGTTTTCATGACTGAAGGGTGTTCTGTGAGCTACCTGAGATCTAAAATATATAAATATATTTGTATGGCTTACTGTTGCTTTTTAGCTGAGCTGATAGTCTTCTGTTGATATCACTTTTCAGGTTTGGTTTACACATGTAGGACAGGTTGGTAATCAAGGGTACAAATATTTAGAAATAACTGGCAACTTGTGGAGATGCTGTGAACACAGTGTCTAATCATTCGATTTAGCTTTTTTACAGTCAAATTTTCCTATAGCAGTTCATAAACTAAAGTAAATTATAAGTACAACTTGTGTCAAGAGTTGCTTATTTTTCACCGTGTTCTGTTGAAGTTTCTCAAGAGTCTGCACTCAGAACAATATTTTGACTAGTATGTTAATTCATATTTAACCAATGGAAATATGAAGTACAGTGATGTACAAATTTAACCTACAGCTGAATGACAGAAAAAAATGTTAACATGTAACATTGAGAGCCTTAAATGAATTTCTTACATTTAAAATAATAAACTTTCTTTTTTTGCTGCAGGAAGTTTCTTATATTATCTTATGTCTAAATTAGTAAATAACATGGCTCCATAAGAGTAACTTTGTAGAGGGAAACAGCTGGTGTTCAGCACCCAGTGTCATTCTTTAATTAATTCAGGGGATGTTACTTTGGACTAGCTCTAATTTGGTTTTGTGGACTGAATGCCTGTTTGCAGTTGGAATGTATCTTTTGATTTAACTTTGTCTGGAGGGAATTGAGCTGCTGTGCTCTAGAGTGCTGTGGACCAGACCATGAAGAGTAGGGAAAACTGAGATTCACTTCAAAAGCATACTTATTTAAACTCAAATCGTGATATACATGTACATACAGTGTTATTACAGTGCCCAGTGCAGCAAGTTGTAGGGTTGTAGCGTCCTTGGACACTGCTGGAGTACACATAAGTTGTAAATTTTCTGAGTGAGATTGCTGATTCTTCTGTTTTTTTTTTTTTTTAATTTTTAACTGTAATAGAGCATAACCTTACTTTGGAAGAAAAGCGGGCAAGTTGAAAAATACTGAAACAACATAAAGCATCAAAGCCCAAAGACATAAATACACGCTTAAGATCAGTAATAGTTACTACAAGTAGTGTTGGAATTGTTCGGATCTGACTGAGCCATGCATTTCAACATATGCATATTATGGGAAGTATCTTAATTACTTGCATAGAAATTTTATGTGCCATAAAGTTATGATCATTAGAATACTTAATTATTTTATTACAGAATTTATTTCTTTCCTATCTTTCCTCTGCCACAGGAACTCATTATACAATGACAAACGGAGGAAATATCAACAGTTCAACACATTTATTGGACCTTCTGGATGAACCAATTCCTGGAGTAGGAACGTATGATGATTTCCATACCATTGACTGGGTTCGAGAGAAGTGCAAAGACAGAGAAAGGCACAGACGGGTACTTGAGATAAATAACAATACTTGAAGATTTTTTTTGTAGATATTGTAGAATTAAGGTCTGATCTAGTAACATATAAGTATGTGCATACTTTAAAATTATTAGTAGTTACATCAGATAGAACTACTCTAATGCTATAAAAAAGAAGCACTGTTTCATTGTTATCTGCAGTCTTTTGACAGTGTTATAATCTGGAAAGGAAACAGTGATATAATAGAGTGCGAATAAATTTCTATCCTCAAAACGATGCTTTTACAATACTGTCCTTTTTGCAATACAGATATATTTAAAGCTGTCTTCCAGTGTAGAAGTGTTTGGAGCAGTACAATAGTGTTTATGGTGCTTTTTCTTGCATAGAAAAATGAATATTGGTATATGTCTCTTTTATACTGATACAAGTACATCTAGACTGCTGCCACATATATACACTTATACTGGTGTGTATACATTAAAAAAAGGRAAAAAAAAGTAGTCCCAGTATGTATGGGAGGCATCCTTTCTACTTTCCCACTGGAGAACTTGTTTTTTTCCTCTTATCTATTGGTTTCTTCAGAAGACCTTTAAAGTTCAGGTTCTATTCACCTGTATCAGTGTGTTCTGCTGTGGGTGCTTTCATGGACTGGACTTTAGTTCTATTATTCAGTAATCTCCTAGATACTGTCATTCATGTTATAGACTTAATAACATTTTAGGAGGGAATATAGTATTTGAGAGCTTTACTGCCAAATTTTTGGAATGCTCACATTAATTAATTAATTTGGAGATGTGAAGATATGGTTCTCCTAAGATCTTTTTAACTGGCCGGAGGGAATAGTTAGAAGTGAATGTTAATTGAATCTCAAGCTTTAGAGTAACCATGTTGATTGTGCAGAGGGCTTCCTGTGCAACATGGTTTAGTTGGCTGGGTAACTATTATTGTTTCGCTTTCTATTGAAACAGCAAATATAAACTTCCTGGAAGCAGATGTAGGATGTATAAACTGATTTAATCTGCCATGGTTTAAAACTCTTACACTAGTTTGAAAAGGAAAACAGATCAATCCACAGTTTTACCCTGTTTCTTTCAGAGAAAGAGATCCTTGTGCAATGAATCTGAGAACACATATATCTTGACTGAATAGTTTTTCTGACAATGTTATCCATATGATACTTGGTTTCATAATTTGATTTCTAATAAGTGGTAATTAACACAACTTCATCTTTACACTGCAAATGTATTTAATGTTTAATATTAGTGGCTGTGCCTGACCAAATCCTGGCAAGAGAGCTCATACCTAGAGATAAGTGATCTTCTCACAACTAACGGCTGTTCTTCATTTTAAAGTTTGAGACTAGAAAAGTCAGAACAGACAATTTACACTGAGTTTATAGTCATAGAACTACTGTAAAATGTGTAAGAGAATATCTAGCCACCTAATCAGAGATGTAGAAGAAAAGAGTGAGCGCTAGTTTATGCTGTTCTTGAAAGACATGCTACTGTAGAAAAACATGGGGTTTTATTAAAAAAAAAGTTTTTTTGAAATTATAATGAATGTACAGAAACTGTAAAATAAATATATTTGCTTTAGGGAAGGTATCTTTTTCTAGATTTCCTTGTCCAGTATTCTGTTTTCTTGTTTTTTTCCTGTTTGTTGTGCACACTTTTTCTCCTTTTATGTAATGAAAATATCGCAGGAATAGGATGCAGTTTTATAATGAAGGCTTAATCATAAAACARATTATGCACAAATTTCAGCTAAGCTCAGAAACTAAATGAGATTAAAATAAGAATGAATATTTTATCAGAAGTGTTTTATCATTGGTAATGGTTGACTAGAAGTATTAGCAGGCAGTTGTCCACATTTGTGTGTTTTTAAGTCTAAACATAAATGAATATTTACATAAATGCATATTTGAAATAGAAATTTATGAATTTGAATTATGTGGAATAGTATACTTCCAGCTTGGCTCTTTTATTATATATTTAATTCTTGTTGCATAAAAATGACCTTTTGGTCATTTATTTCAGACTCAACATAATAAAAATCATTTAAGAGTTAGAAGAAAAAATGTTAATTTTACAATTATGTTTTTAGATGCATATCTTATAAAGTGTACAGAGTATATAAAGTATGCATTTCCTGATTTTTAATTCTTTAAATTAAGCAAATTTCCCTGTCCTCTAAGTTATTCAATGTCTGAATAACCAAACTGAATTACCTTTGTAAAGCAGTTATCCTGGAAAAATACTTAGTTTAGAGATAAGGGATATTTGCCCACAGCTTGCATCATCCAGTTTGTATCCCCTATTTATTTTTTTCCTCCTATTTGTATTACAGGAATGCATGCAAATATAGATTATGATTTGTCTTTGCAGATTAACAGCAAGAAGAAAGAGTCAGCATGGGAGATGACAAAAAGTTTGTATGATGCATGGTCAGGATGGCTAGTAGTCACACTAACTGGTTTGGCATCAGGTAAATAAAAATGGAGATATCTTTCTCATCTTCATTAGCATGTGTAATTACTGTGGTTTTCATTTGTTATCTGCCAGCCTGGATGAGAACTGRTTCAGGCTACTAATGTTATTTCATGAGAGAAGGAAAAGAGTGACTACCTTGATTTACAGACTTTAGAGTTTTGGGGGAGGATTTACTAATCAAATGGAAAACAAATCCTTTTCCCACTGGAAGCAGTAAGAGTTTTTTCAAGTTACTGAACTTCCACCTAATAAACTACCAGTGTTCCTTAATCTTATCACTGAGATGGTGGTTTTCCTTGTCCATTAAATTTTACTTTTCTCCCATAAGATTTCTTTCAAAAATCTGTGTGGTTGTACTTGATTGTACTTGATGTTTTACTGCTAYGGATTTGTTTTTCTTGCTAGGAACGTTACTGAGTCTATCACGTGATTTCAAAAAGTAACTGTGGCATACGTGTAGTTTCAGTAAACAGACTTGCTTGTAAAGCACGTGTGAGCAAATAGATGAGCAACACATGAGCAAAATCTAGCTATACGTTTATGTCCATCTTTGCAGAGATTGCTATACAATAGGTATTAGCTTTAGCAAGTAATGTTCATTGGCCTTTCCTTCAACTTTATCTTCTGTTTTTAAAGTATTTTTAGGAATTTTGTTTGTGGTCCCACTGTGATGCAGTGCCACTTTCTATAAGCATGGTTTGGAGTGATAAAAATAATCAGAAGTGAAAAGTCACAAACTTTGTGCCCACTTTGTCCAAACAAGTATCTCAAACAGAGAATTAGATTAAATACCAGGTAAAGTGGATTAGTGAGAGATTGGATGTACCTGTTAAAGAGGCATGGTAAATGTATAATTACCACTGAGATAAATACATAATTACTTTCACAAATCACATATGAATTAATACATATGCAAAGTATATATAGCATGTGTTTATATACCTGTGCATACACAAATTGGGAGTGTATAATTACTGGAAATTGCTTGTAATAATTTTGGTGGAAAAGTGCAGTATCTGTTGTCTAAATTGATTTATTTTTTTCCCCTCAAAGCTGCAATGTATATTAAAATTGCTCTACTGTGCTTCCTAACAGCACAAAGCTAGCAAATTCTGTTTATCACACTCCTCAGGTTTTTCAGTTTCACTAACTTTCTACTGTACATGTATGATGAATCTTGAATGGGGTGCAACCTTGATTTCAGTCTGGTGAGATTTTGTATATGTATTTTAATCATTCATATCAGCATAATTTGTTTGAAGTTWTGTTCTAATAGAATATTACTGTACAGTTTGAGTATTCTCTTTAATTGGCAAGGATCTCAAACTGAGGCACTACCCAGATTAGTGAAGGTAAATTAGAAGTAATTCTCTAATACTAATTTACACAAATAAGTTCAGTGACTATCTATAGACAGCAAAGTCTAGYAGTGATTAATACCTTAAAAATAGGAAATTATAACTAATTTACAGTTGTTCATGGTCACAAAAATTTTGACTTCAGATGTAGCTTTTCAGTATACTGCTACCATGAAAAACTGTCTTGCTTATGTAAAATAATGATTTTTTTTAAAATCCTTTGGAGCGATCTCCTAAGTAATGCCCATTTTTCAATGGCTCTTTCAGCAAGTTTTCAACATGTGGTTACAAAACAGAATTCATCTTAAACTATGAGTTCTAGAAGTTCTTAGTATCTATAATGCTTGTAACCTCCAGTAGGAATTTTCTATGCCTAGCATCTTACAGAATTAAGCCATATAGATTACTTTGAATGTCATCAGGGTTTTATCTGGTGTTTTATTTATGATGTTCTAAAACTATTTTTGGTAAGGTAAGAATTGTCAAAATATGTTGTTTTGTACAAAATAGAATAGTTTTGAGTTCTCTGAGGCATGATATGGTTTGTTTGTCAGAAGGGGTATTGTCTTTTTCATCAGAAAAATGCAACAGTCCTCTTTGACTCTTAAGTCCTTAATTTCACTGGATCATTGAAAAATGATGCTGGGGGGAGATGAATGTAAGTTCAGAAATATGCCCAGTACTAGATTCTTCAGGAAAATACTAATCTTGCCACATTGCAAATTGAGTATATACATGGAAATCACTAATATTTTAAATACATGTTTCTTTAGGATTTCTATAATTTCAGATTGCATTAATTAATGCCACCACATTTCTTCATTTTAGCTGTTTATTATTTCTATTTCCCAGAATACTAATACAAGATTTTTTGTACAACAGGGGCATTGGCAGGATTAATAGACATTGCTGCTGATTGGATGACTGACTTAAAGGAAGGCATTTGCCTTAGTGCTTTGTGGTTTAACCACGAACAGTGTTGTTGGGGTTCAAATGAGACCACATTTGAAGAGAGAGACAAATGTCCACAGTGGAAAACATGGGCAGAACTAATAATTGGTCAAGCAGAAGTAAGTATATACCCATTCATTGATGGTCTTGTTCAACAGCTCTACTGATCATAGAAAAGACAGTCTTAAGGTTAGGGTGCTAAATTGGGGCCATCTCCTCCATTTTTCAGCATTTTGATTGATAAATCAGTTAAACCGTAATAAATGTGCTTTTATATACCCTGCAAGAGGGCTTGTGTTGTTGCCAGTGTAAGGAAGTTACAGGGAGAGTATAGAACTGTTAATGAATGTGAGAATTTCTATTCTTGATCATAACTATACAAAAAAGCTAAACAAAAGTGAAATTTGTGTTATCTTCATATAACTAAGAATAGATTGTTTTTATTTTTCTACCACAAAACTTTTTAATAAAGAACATTTAATTTGATATTCAGCACATTTTAGCATCTAATAGCTATAAACATGCCTATGCTATTGTTTTATTTTGTTTTTTAATATGTAATGTTAGAAAATTTCTAACTTGGTGTAACCCAGTCTTTGCTGAGGTACAGGTATCATGACTTGATGCTTTTCAAACAAAGCTAACACTCTCATGACTTAGTAATAATTTACTCTCCCAGGAAATGTATGTGTAAGTGTACTTGTACATTACAACAAGAGTGCATCTAGGTTACTTTTAAGTAGTGATTAAGCTCATACATCAGATTTATATTGTAACATTTGGGGAATTTTGTTTTTGTTTTTAGGGTCCAGGTTCATACATAATGAACTACATAATGTACATTTTCTGGGCTTTGAGCTTTGCTTTCTTAGCAGTTTCTCTGGTGAAGGTGTTTGCTCCCTATGCCTGTGGCTCCGGGATACCTGAGGTGAGGTCTAAATAATATGTACATTATAGGTGTTTCATATTAATATGAAAATTCCTGTTCTCTTAGATGGTTAGAGGAGAAGGCAAGATGGAAGGGCCTGTGACTTTGATGAAATACATTAATATAAGTATTCAAATGGAAATAATGTAATTGTGTCAAGTATAGCTGAAAAAAATACTTGAAGTTTTAGAGTATATCCTGAGTTTGTAGATTTTTGCTGTGTGCTTTTGGCTGAACTACTTTTTCTAGAAATATGTAGCTTAGAGTATAAACTTCTGAAGAGCTTCTGAAGAC
Organism: Apteryx rowi; assembly: GCF_003343035.1. Classification (NCBI taxonomy): domain Eukaryota; kingdom Metazoa; phylum Chordata; class Aves; order Apterygiformes; family Apterygidae; genus Apteryx; species Apteryx rowi. The sequence continues at coordinate 447,147 of NW_020450680.1, read as the reverse complement.
TGTTTCCCCCCCCCCCCCAACTTGCCCTGTGATTATAAGAGAGCAGTGATTCGTTGACAGAATACAGGGTCCTTCGATACAACAGCTGATCTTTTGCTGTACTGGTTTTTCTTAAGTAACACAAACTGACATATAGTCAACACATGAGGTAAAATGTTTGATGTCCTTAAAAACTTGTTCTTTTTACAATTGCTTGTCTGCTACTACACGCAATGGCGAAAAAACCCCAAAGTTAAAATTGTGGTCAGTCTCGCTTTTCCAGTCTTTCTGTAAACATTTCTTCATGTATTTGTATTGTAGAAGTTGAAGGACAAATAAGAATAAGCCCAGAGTAGTTCTGCGCCTTTATCCCAGAGGAGGTTTCATCCTAAATTGGTCTCCAAATTTATTTAGCTAGTCTTTACTTTCTACACACAGCTGGCCAATATTTAGTGTGCATCCTATTTTGTAGATGTGTTGCCCTTTGCTTTGATAACTCTATTGTTTCTTATATATGGGCATATTTTCCAGGCAAATAACATGACACTAGTAGGCAAAGTAATACTGTAGCAAAATAGTACCTGTAGTGAAAAAGGCTGATCTTTTTCATCTTTGCTATCTCACAGAATTTACTGTTAAATTTTTATGTGGATATGGTAAAATATAAGGAGAACACAGAGAAGTGCAAAATTGGTGCAAAGGGGATATTGTTGCAATTAAAATAATTTATAGGTGACCTTCAGTGTAGTTTTTACAGAAGGTTTATTTTTCGTTCAGGAGTTTTCTGACTTTCATTTGACAATTTATGTGTTAAATCAATGAATGCAGTCTTATAAGCTACTGCAGATATAGCTTCTCTTAAATGTAATTGATAATGTTGTTGTTGTATGTTCATGTCATATCTTTTGGAGTAAGTGAAAATGAAAAGCTTCTGGCAACTGAATGGACTAGACAGTCTAGCAGTCTGAACAAAAAAATGTTTTAAAGTGCAATAATGTTATCCACTTGAAAAGGCTATTTTTTAAAAGTTATGCATCAAAAATGATTGAAGTAATCTATTTCCCGAAGCAAGTAGAATCCAATAACAGATTTATTTTTCTTCCAGATAAAAACTATTTTGAGTGGCTTCATCATCAGAGGTTACTTGGGAAAGTGGACTTTGATGATAAAAACCATCACATTAGTTTTGGCTGTAGCATCAGGTTTGAGTTTAGGAAAAGAGGGTCCTTTGGTGCATGTTGCCTGTTGCTGTGGGAATATTTTTTCCTACCTCTTTCCAAAGTACAGCACAAACGAAGCTAAAAAAAGAGAGGTAAGTTCTTGTAAAAGCATTTATAGATTGTATTGACTATGGGTGTGTTTACTAAAAATAGCCAAAACACTGATTTCTTAAAAGACAATATGTGTTCTTTCAGTTAGTGTTTAGGCTTGCATTATCTGCAGTTATTCATTGTGTTAAGAACAATGTATTAACACTAGCATTCTCCAAGGTAAATTATACATGTCAGAGCACGTTTGCCTTTCTCCTAATTTAGAGACTTTTTGATTTTACTTAAATTCTTTCTGTTCTTCTTGGGTGCAGTTTTGGCAATTGTCCTCAGCTGTGAGGAGAGGACCTATTTCCAAACTTACCAACAAGCTATTCTTGTGAAAGTGTTGGTGACAACAGTGTTTTTGCTCTATTTTTGGTCTTGTTGGTATAGAGCCACACTAATGAAAGCAAGTATAGTGATAGAGGATAGCAAGATCTAATGTTCTTTTTACAGGATTGTTCCACTTTCCAATAGAATTCCCATATTGTAAAAGAAAAAGGGTGTCATTCCAGCTGTGCTGTAGTTCTCAGGTTCAACTTCTTTGCTTCTGGAAGAAGATTGCAGAACACAGGAAACCTGATTTCATTTCCTATTTCAAAGTTGTGTATACTTAAGCAAATCATTTAACTTCTGTCTTTTAGCCATTCATCTCAAAATAGTGTAATAATTCTTTTGTGTTTATCTGTGTGTTCTTCCACCAGCAAGTGGGATACAGACATCAGTGTTACTGGGATTTGTCCGATATTGTTATATTTAGCATGCACTTTAACTAACTTCATATATTAAGCTTAATTTATCCATGATGCTGCAGGACCAGCTGCTGTTTCAGTTCCTCTTAAATTTCCTTTATCTCAGTTCACATAAAATCTTTTTGTAAGTTTTTGGTCAAAGACTGCTGAGCCTAAATCTCTAGGTTTGATTTAAAAACTATGTAGTCTCTCAGTGATTTCCCCCCCTCCCTCCCCCCCCCCAGCAATATTTGTAATAGATGCACTTCTCTGCCACACATGTCTTCCTGCACAGAAACAGCTTACTACAATCTCTTGATAAAGAAGTATCTGCAGTTTCATACTGAAGCGTAGACTCCTTTGGGTGCTTTGCTAGGGAGACTTTGAGCAGCATCCTTGGCTTCGTCATGGCTAGTGCCTGGTGAGTGGCTGCCATGGGCGCTGGCCACGTCCTACAAGCATTCCCGTAGACTTACGTGATGGCTTTCTCTTAGCAAGTCTGTGTGTCCTCAGTAGGAATATAAAGAGAACTGATAACTTCAATGAGATTTTATTTTTAATTTTTAAAACATAATCACAGACTGTAAAATAAACTGACGCCATTGTTCCTTCCTAGGTGTTGTCAGCTGCCTCAGCAGCAGGAGTGTCTGTGGCCTTTGGTGCCCCAATTGGTGGAGTCCTTTTCAGTCTGGAGGAGGTATGTCAAGAGATGGCACTGAAAGAAAGATATTTTAAAAGTCCATTTTAACATGAATAATCTCAGACTACTTTTATCTGTGAAGTTTTCCCAAGAGGGAAATTATTTTTGGACCCACATTTCAAAATCATGATTGTTGACAGAGGCAAACTCCTAAATATTTTTTTTATGTATTTCAGATAACTGTCATCTTTGATTTATTCTCAATTATAGGCACAGTCAGTTAATCATTTTAATTTATATACAGATGGAGATAAACCAGTCTTTCACTCTAGGAATGTATTCTAAAACATAAAAATTTGGGGACTTGTATTTCATTTTGTAAGAGGCTTTAGAAAATTTACTTGACAGTTTCACAAAACAAGTTTTTAAATGTTAATTTAAAAAAATTTAGACACTAAATGTAATTGAATATACTAGTAATTAGTTTAAAAAAATGCTATAAAATTGACCCCCACGGTAATCAAACTCTGTTCTCCAAGGAATATGGGTTTTTTTATTACATCAGTTTTCATTAGTTTCTTTCAAAATACATGAGAATGTTATTTAGATCATGTAGCATTTTTTAAAGAAATTTGACATTTTAATGCTCTTCAGAAAATCTCTGAATTAAAGAAAAAAGCAAAATATCGTTTCATGTATAATTCTGCTATGTCATTAGGGGATTTTGAGGACTTCTGTCATTGCCAAAAAAGTCCAAAAAAGCTGAGGGAAAAACACTTTTGAAAATTGAGCTACATGAGACTTAAGTATGAACCTACAAGTTCTTGATTCTTTTTTTTTTTTGATGTTTTAATCATGCTTTAAAAAAGTATGTTTATGCCAGAAACCTTTCAATGTTGGTACTGCCAAAGGAGATGAAACACTATTAGCAAGAAATTGAGAGAGCAGCCAATATGCAGTCTGATCCTTGTGAATGCAGAGATACTTAGAGAAACTTTTTAGCATAAATTACTGCACATTCTTCCTAGCAACCTTAAAACAGCAGTGATTTCAATATTGCTTTAGTGTTGTTCTTCAACTGATAAAAGTATAAATTGTTTTAGGGCTTTAAAAAATAATGTAAAAGAATGTGCTGGAGCTCCAAGTGATAGGATTAATAGTGATAATATGARTGCATTTTTTTTTCCACATACCAGGTGACAAGCAGTATTCTAACACATGTAGAAAATAGTCTTCCAGTATTTTTAATTGAGTCACTAATAATTCTAATTTATTGCCTTTTGCAGGTCAGTTATTACTTCCCATTGAAAACCTTATGGAGGTCATTTTTTGCTGCTTTAGTAGCTGCATTTGTTTTGAGGTCCATCAATCCTTTTGGTAATAGTCGTCTAGTGCTTTTTTATGTGGAATACCACACTCCTTGGTACCTTTTTGAACTGCTTCCTTTTATTCTACTGGGAGTGTTTGGTGGGCTCTGGGGAGCATTTTTCATCCGAGCAAACATTGCGTGGTGTCGTCGACGCAAATCTACAAAATTCGGGAAGTATCCTGTCCTGGAGGTTATTGTTGTTGCAGCAATAACAGCTGTCATTGCATTTCCTAATCCATATACAAGGCTAAACACCAGTGAGCTTATTAAAGAGCTCTTCACAGACTGTGGGCCTCTAGAATCCTCCTCCCTCTGTGACTACAGAAATGATATGAATGCAAGCAAAATAGTAGATGATATTCCCGACCGTCCAGCAGGCACTGGAGTCTATTCAGCTATATGGCAGTTGTGTTTAGCACTCATATTTAAAATAATTATGACAGTCTTCACCTTTGGTATCAAGGTAAGTGTGAGTGCAGTGACTGCATCATCTGCTGTGAATATATAATTACTCTTTTCTCCCTTTCCAGCTCTCAAAGCTATCAGCTTTGTTTATAGAATTTTTTTTAAAGTGTAGCTTAAAAAAAAAAGTCTTTGCTCTTCATTAATAAGCTAATCTTGTGGAGAACCATGCTAAGTTTGTTTAAGTTTAAACTAGCCTTCTGTTTATTCAGCTGAATAGAAATGTGTGTTAAATTTTATAGAGGGCAGAAACTGTGTGGATGGTCGTCTGTGTGTATGGGCCTGATTGAGCAATGATGATGTTTCTAAAATCTCCAAAAACTCAGTTCAACTGAGTTCAGAATAACTGCTCGTGTTCCCTAGTCCTGTCACATGGAACATGAAAATACTGTACGTCTTGAACTACTTTTCTTTTGTATCTCCTTTTTTCATTTGTCAGATAAATGTATCTGTATGTAGATTACTACAGTCAAATTAAAAAGTAGCTGATGATTTTTACAGTTGATTGCTTTTCTGAAATTTTCAATATTGCATGTCATGACTAGAAAATGGGCTGTATTCATATGATTGTATTGGGAATTTCTCCTACATTACAAAACAGCATTATTTTGTCACTTTGTAAATCAGTTTTGGAGATCCCTTCAACTTCTCTCCAACAGTGGCAATTTTCTAAATGACACATGGTGACTCTTATGCCTTCATCATCTTCTGACTTGGCAAGTTCCCTTCATACTTTTTTGCAACTAGATCATTATCAGTCCTGTCTTAGCACAAACATGATTGCAGAATGTTCACCAAGCAGGGTTTCTATTTGCCCTGGCTTTAATTTTTCACAGCCTACATTGCTGTTCCATGTAGCTGATAGAAAAATAGCAAGTTGCATTCTTCACATGTTGGTATTTTAGAAGAAGTTTCAGTCTGTTGTTTGAAGTTATTTTTATTATGTCAGTGGATGGGTAAGATAAATCTATGTATTTTAAATGTTCAGACATTATTCTTTAACATGATCACTCAATCTGTTTTGTAGAATTTCATTTATACCCAGGGCTTTGCCCTTCTGAGTACTATAAGACTTCTTACCATGTGCATCTGGTGATTTCCCATGGGGTTGTCACCACAGGCTCTCACTTTGTGTATTTGAATTCACAGAAGGGTAAAGGTTTCACTTCAGTCATTTTTGTTTCCTTTCATTGTTCAGCACTTGCAGTTTGGTGGAAATTTTTTTGTGAAGTTGTAAGATTATATTTATGACTTTGCAAATAGACAAGGATTCATGCTGCTGTCATGGATGGGATTGTTCTACATACATTCATCTGAAGCTTTGAAGGTTATGGCTGGCTAAACTGTCAGCCAGAATCTGGAGAAGGGGGTGTCACTAAATACTGTATTTATTTACATTTTAAGCTTTAGTTCTGTGAAGAGAGGATTTACTGGGGGGGGGGGAGACCTTGTCATGTGAATTATTAAGATCCTCTGGGTTGTACAGGTCTAATCCTGGAGCTGTTGCCATGTGCAGACACACTAGTCTCCTCCACAGGAACTGATTTTCTGTGAGGTTAGCAAGGCAACAGAGCTACTTGTGGGGCATGGTGCTTCCTACTGCTCATACTGCCATGAACAGGGATCGCCAGGAAGCTGATATGAGAATGTTCTTTGCAGGGTCATGTGGTGTCGCTCTGTGTTAAACAGCTTGTGTGTGTACTCTAACACTTGTTTGCAGTAGGCTCATCATGCCTGAATGCTCATGAACCACAGTTTGGAGTGGGGTTACAGCTCTGCCACAGAACCCAACTTGTATGCAGCTGCATTGCCAAAAAGCACAAAGTCATACCTAAATCATGATTCCTTGCTTGTTTCAAAGAAGATACATTTGTCACAGAATAAATCTCCTCCTCTAAAGTACAACTTCAGTCAAGCTGGCATGCACAGGGAAAGGAAAACAGCTGAGATGAGGCAGAACCTATTTTTTTCCTTGTCCAATCTTTGTGAAGGTTCCTCTCCACTTTGTGACATGTGATTCAGAAGTTTATGTAAAAGAATGTAGCTGTAAATCATACTGAGACCTGTAACCATTATTTACATGGGATGAAAAGAAGTGAAGGAGCAAGGTGCCTGAAAAATTATGTTAACAAAGAGCAAGAAACAATTTGGACTTCATTTCCATTTGGAGATTTAATGTTCTGTGGCATAATGCTGTAGCAGGCTAGAATCTGAGGCAGTTTCAAAGATTTATTCAATTATTATTCTATCTGAAATGTTCATTTTTGAAGGTGCTATTGTACTGTTCACAAAAAGAATTTCACTCAAGGAAAATTTGGGATTTAACAGTTAGGGGTGTGGACACTCAGTTAATTGTGAGAGATGATAGTAGTGTGATATAAATGCAAAATTTGGATATTATGCTAAAATGACAGCATTGAATAGTTAGCTCTAGCAACACTGAAAGAATTATCATTAGACTTCAGGGCTTACAATTCTTGACTGAGAGGGAACGATTATTAAACCTTTCCCCTGAAACTTAGTCTTCTGGCTCTCAAACACAGGAAGCTTGCTATATTGATTTGTCCTTGGGTTGCCTTCTGGAAATTATCTTTGCAACCATAAATATTGACAATATAATAATAATAATAATGTAAATATATTCTGAAATACAATTCTGCACCCACTTTTGGATTCCATTGCAAAATCTTTAGTTTGGAATTGCACAATACTTACGTTTTGTTGCTGCAGAGTTGTTAAATAATAAAAAAGGTGTGTCTTACTACACTAATGTGTAATTTTTAATTTTAATTTTTAAATTTATTTTGTTAAGAGGTATTTAGATATGTTTAGATAAAAAGTAAAAATCTTACTACTTATTTGTGCTAATACATGTAAGGGGAGCTTCTTCTAAAAGTTACCTGTTTAGATGGCCACCTAATATATAGGAGTGTTGGGAAGCATTGTGGAAAGGTGGTACTCTTATGTGCTAAGCCTATTTAGTACATGGATGTTGACTCAGAGGAACATGAAGTAATGAGGGAAATGGGAAATAGTAAGGAAGACTTCTCAGAGCTAGCGGCACAGCTCAGATTGGACACACATATCAGAAAAATTGTGCTATTGACAGTGAGAATCTCGTTTGTGGTCTTGGCAGATTTGCTCTTAAATACAGTAAAATATAAACAGACATGCTCATAAAATTGAATTCAACTAACCAGGTTGATCAGAGGTATCAGTACCATTGCATAAAATTCTGCTAACCTTGTAATGTCAATTTACATGTTGATAACATGACAGTTTGAGTATTTGCATCTCTTTCAGATAAAAAAAATTACTTCTAAGAATATGCATCAAGTATGTTCCCATCAGCATGACAGCAGTTCTTTTGTTTCTGTTGTAGGTTCCGTCTGGGTTGTTCATACCTAGTATGGCAATTGGAGCAATAGCAGGAAGGATTGTGGGGATTGCAGTGGAGCAGCTGGCCTATTACCATCACGACTGGTTCATTTTCAAGGAGTGGTGTGAAGTTGGAGCTGACTGTATTACGCCTGGTCTTTATGCCATGGTTGGTGCTGCTGCATGCTTAGGTAACTAAATTGTAACAAAGTAAATAAAGATCTGATTTCTTGTACCTATGCAAAATAATGTTTAAAAATGAAGGGAGATATAAACATGTACAGTATTGGAGCACCTTTTTATGTGGACTTCTCCCTTCAAAAGAAAATGTTTGTATCTCTACATAAGATCCTTATGATCTGAAGAATAAAATGTGAAATATAAATAGATTAGCTGCTGAGAAATAGAAGAATTTAAATAGTTCTGTTAGCTTCCTCTCTGTGATACCAAGAGGTGTCATTTACTGCATCAGTCAAAATGATCAGCTTCTTGAAATGTATAAAGCAGAGAACTTGAAGAGTCAAGTACTGTTGAAATTATCAGAAGGAGGTGACATGATCTGCTGCCACTTCCATATGAATTGCAAAAAATGTGCATGAAATTTCATAATGTGAACAAAACTGTCAGAAGTGGCTAATGATTTGGAGAGTCCAATTTGAGATATTTTTAAGAGGAAGTGTTAAAAATCAGCTTCTTTGAAGGAGGCTCAGGTTGGGCATGAGAGGTTTTGAAGGTCTTGTCTTGTCCTAACTTATTAGATAGTTGCCTTAGAAATTAGAATTAGAAAACTGTTAGCACAGATTCTGCAAAAAGTAGACATCTTCCTTAAGGAAGAAGCATTTGAGTGATCAAATAAACAAGTGAAACAAATATAGTTTTTGGAGGGCTTATTTTGTTTTTTAATAGTTCAACTTAATCGCTTCTGAATTCATTGAAAGAAAGACCGTATGCTTTTATCAAATAAAGATACAATATCAAAAACAGGTGGTAGAAAAATCATCCAGAATACTAATGAAAGAGATATCCCTGTCTTCTCATATTGCTCAAGGAAGAGATACTTTTTGTCAGCTCAGAATTCTCTTTAGGTTTTGCAATTAAACAGCAGCATTAAATTCCTAATCCTTTTGAACAGTACAGCTGTTGAATACCTGTGCCTTACCTGCATTAGTTCTGTTCTTTTTCCAAATGATCATCTTACTGAATTTCCTTGCATTTCTCAGTATTTTTTAACTAGATAAGGAGTGGCATAGAAAAATACATTTTTTTTTCTTAGTTTATATGAAAGAACTGCACTTTTTTCCTCAAACTACTGTATTTTCTGATTCAGATTTCTGATTTCAGGATTTTTCCAAAAGTCTTCCCTTTCATCTAAAGTTTTGTGTTCATTTTCCCTCTGTTTCTGTTTGTATTATCAAGAGCGATGTTTGTCAAGTGAGCTTTATTGGCAAAGCTACATTTGTAGTTCTTAACAGGAAGGCTGGAAATTCTAAATTCAGTATTATCTAATATTAGAATGTTACTGACTACCGTTTTTCTTGCAGGTGGTGTGACAAGGATGACTGTGTCTCTGGTAGTTATTGTCTTTGAACTAACAGGAGGGCTAGAATATATTGTGCCCCTAATGGCTGCAGTCATGACCAGTAAGTGGGTAGGAGATGCCTTTGGTAGGGAAGGCATCTATGAAGCACACATCCGACTGAATGGATATCCTTTCTTGGATGCAAAGGAAGAATTTACTCACACGACACTGGCTGCTGATGTTATGAGACCTCGAAGAAGTGATCCACCTTTGGCAGTTCTGACGCAGGATAATATGACAGTCGAAGATATAGAAAACTTGATAAATGAAACCAGCTATAATGGTTTTCCTGTTATTATGTCAAAAGAATCACAGAGACTAGTGGGCTTTGCTCTAAGAAGAGATTTAACTATTGCAATAGGTAATTATCTTCCAGTATTGTAAGATTATATATTCTAATTTAAATGAATTCATATGTTAAAACAGAATTTACTGTGTGTTTCTAGACTATTTCATGCTTTTAAGGTCCAGATACCTTGCATAAGATGTCTGTTCATCTACTGAAGTATATCATTATTGTCAATTGTAGGCTCTGAAATGAAGAAAATGGTAATTTCTTTTCTCTGACTTAAAAATAAGAGTTGTCATACTGAAGTAGGCAGGAACACCATCTAGTCCAGTTTCTTGTGTGTCTACTACTGGATGCTTGAGAAATTAGGACTGAAAGTAGTTTTGAAACACAGGACAATTGAAGGTGCATTTTATCTATATGCCACACACATAATGTTTATGGCTTGTACTAATATTTTCTCAAGAGAAATTACATTAACATTTTTCTTCAAATTTGAGTAATTCTTATTTTAGACCAGCAGGATTCTGTTGGAATTATTGTCCAAGTTTTTAATTTAAATTGATATTGTTCTCCACTCTGACAATTTTTTATTTAGCGTTGTTATAACAACTAAGATTGTATTATGAAGAGATAGTGAATTGTTGTTTTTTTTTTTTTCCCCCAACTTGTCTGTTTAATGGGAAGTTCAGCCTTGTGCACATCAGTACATAAACCCTGTTTTGGCCCTCTTTCTCTGGGTAAATATTATTATGGTACTTGTGACAATGCTTTGTGTGCTGGCAATTTTTCTTCTGTGGGATTTGAGGAAACTGTACCATAAGCAAAGGAAAAAAACATTATGTAAGGAAATGTTACAAAACTATAACATTTGGTGCATGAAATGAGTTGTATAGTTGTATATTAAACTACTTTATTTTTTTATAACTCATTAGATTATATATTGACAAGTATCCGTTTAACAAAGACACCTGAGAAATAGACACAAAYGTCTCCTGTATGAGAAATTAAAAAAAAAAAAATTATTTGTCAACAAAATGCTGGTTATTTCAGTAAAAAGTTTGCCTGCGGTCTTATACTGTGCACTATAGGATGTATATGAATGTCCCAAACTTGGAAATTGTTATAGACATCATGCTGTTTTAAGTTTCCATTTATTTACTAATAGATGGGGCAATAGTAGAACATTCTTCTAATAAAAGACTTTCACAGGTAAAACTCGTTTCAGCCACTGAAAGTGCACAGTACAAGCTTTTTAGTCTTGGATTTTGACTGGCCTAAGAGAGCTGTTCTGAGAAATAAGTAGTTGGGGGTACAGGGACTCTGATGTCAGTGAGGATGACATGAAAAGGAAAGAGGATCTATTCATAAAAAGTTAACTAAACTCATATGAACAAGAAGAGAACACTTTCAGAGTGATCAGGAATGAAGAGTTGTTTGGTTTGTAAACCAACAGTTATATTGCTCTCATTGGCATCATCATAAGGGAGCTGTCACTTGAGACTGGCGTTTTCCTTGACAATTGCTTCAGCAGCTGTCTGTGTGCTTCCTGTATGTTAGTTTTGAAGTCTCTCCACTTCTTTATAATAAAAGTTAGTTATTGGAGTGAAAACAGTAGTAGCTGAAGAATGGCTAAAGCTGCATGGCAGATGGCTTTTGTGATCTCTGCACTGAACATTTCTTGGGGACAAAGTAGTGGCTGTGGAAACACAACATCAGAATAGCAGCTGTCAGAATATCGACATCTACAGAATAACACCAGAGTCTGATAGTGTTGATTGAACTTTCAGTTTGTACTAAGTCATCGTATTCCAGGAATGTAAATTCCTCCTCTATTGTTTTTTTTCCCCTTTTTTTCTTAAAGAAAGTGCTAGAAAGAAGCAGGAAGGCATTGTTGGCAGTTCCAGGGTCTGTTTTGCCCAGCATACGCCATCACTTCCGGCAGAGAGCCCTCGGCCTTTGAAGCTTAGAAGCATACTTGATATGAGCCCCTTCACCGTGACAGACCACACACCAATGGAAATAGTGGTGGATATTTTCCGGAAGCTGGGTCTGAGGCAGTGCCTTGTAACACACAATGGGTGAGTAAAACAGCAGGAATGCAGCTCATTTTGTTAGAAACAGTAATTTGCATTTCCAGGATCAGAGCTTTCATGGGATTTGAACCTATGATTTTGGTACTGCAACTGAGGACCCTGACTGTAGGTTAAGAGGATGCTGTGCTGAGGCACATCTCTTAAATTGTTCCTGCTCCCTTGTACTCTTAAGTAAGCAGGCAGTGATCTCAGTCATTTTAAGATGTTCTTTTAAAAGTTAGCCCTCATTTAACACTGGTTTTGTGTGTGCAACTCACACATGGGAGAGACAGAACTTGTCCYGCAGAAATTTAGTCTTGTGGAGTACACAGTATGAGGCCGGTATTTCCTAGTTCTTAAATATGCTCTGGCAATGTGAAACACATCAGCTGGTGAACGTCATCTGCAAATATCTGGTTCATAAAAAATAAGGTAGAAAATGATCCATTCAGTACCTCCACTTTGGAGTTTAGTGATTGTAATTGCCACCAAGCTATTGACACTGTTGGTTTTGGAGTATTAGAAGCCAAATAACTACCAACCACTAGTTCTGAAACTTCAGTCTAGAATATTTTTTGTCTGCACTTCAAAATATTTTAAGAATGTAATTTTAAGATTTAGAATGATTGTAAATCAGAATATAGGGAATAGTTGTGTGATTACCTGCTAAATAAATCAGACCTAGGCATTGAAACAGAGCAATGGTCATTATAAATTGCCTCTCATCTAAGGTTTACTCCTTTTTCCAATAAGTTTTTCTGAGGAGCTGTTCCTTTGTTTAACATTGTTTTTCTATATCTCTTGTGTGAAATACTTGACATGTAAACACTGCAGATTCTAACATAATATCTTGCTTTCCCTTTAGCATATGTTTTATGGCACCTGGGAGGTGAATTATTCTCTGCTGATCCATATTATTTAGGATAAATGTCCATGGGACAAAAACTAAAATCCTGAAATATGGGTGGGATTTGTTTTGTTTTGTTGTGGGCAGCTGTAAGTGGTAAATATTTAAATATTGCACTGATTTGCAAGTTTGTTTATTCAGATGTATTTTAAAATCAAATGTGTGTTATATTTGCTCCTGTTTTTTTCTTGAACACGTCCATATATTGAATGGCAATTGGAGGGTTTTCAGAAGCATAAATGCTTCTTTAAAAACCTTTCTCTGCTGGGGAAAAGGCGTCATGATMTGGCATTTAGAAGTCAGTGCAGGAATGCAATTATTCCTAGTCTTAGGAGAGAAGTTTGAAGTGATAAAACTGCAGTGAGGAATATTTATTCTGATCTTCTTTTTTTCTTAGTTTCTGTTGTGGTTGAGTGCTTAAACATTGATGGTGATGATGTCATTATTGACTTCAAAGAAACCTTAACCATTCAAAATTATGTCAAACTCTACTAYAATTGTTTATTATGTATTTATTTATTATTATAAAGTAGCAGCAAATATGGATGGCTTTAATCTGCTGCTTTCTAACTTTCATATTTGTTGTTCTGCTTCAACTTATAAACTTGTTCTTCATGCATTCACCGTCCATTACAAGGTTAGTAGTAAATAGGGTGGCATATGGCCATGTGGATATCAAGGACTAATCTAGATTTTGGCAAATTTCCTGCAAATTGAATATACGTATTCATCATTCAAGCATACTGATGTATATACATATACATCGACTTATTTATGCATGAGTATTGACATCCAGTTAGGAATTGGAAGTTTGCAAAAATTAATGCTGATGACAACTGTAGGGATACATAAAGAAAGAACCTGACTCTTTATAATTTATACCAGAATATCAATTCCAAGGAGTTGCTCTTGATTTGTACTATCATGAATGAGAAAGCTGTCTGAATGTGTCTGTTCCTAGGGACACTAGATAACCTTGCTCTGTAGTGCAGCTTCAAACCTCAATTGCTGTGATTTTGTGCAGTTACTACTCTGGTCATCTACTAAGGAAGGTTAAATTGTGGACAGTGACCTGTATAGGAGAGGAGAAATTAAGTACATCTCAGTTTCAGCTGAAGAGACATGAATTTGGGGAGAAGGGGTGAAGTATGCTTCCCCTGACATGTACTTCATATGAGAAACATACTCCTTGGGGGTTGCTGAAAATTGAGTTCTGTTCTGTGTTTAAAAAACAAACAGTCAGTGTTGGGGAAGGGTACTGATTTTCAAATCATTTTTCATTTAACAATCTCATTAGCTTTCTGGCAAACCTCTTTTTTTTYTAGCTTTTTTTTTTTAGTTTTGCTCTACACTAAACCTTTCTCATTATTATTGGAACTTTTTTATTTGATTTCACACACAGTTATTAGCATAACATGATGTGTTTCAGGATTGTCTTGGGGATCATCACAAAGAAGAACATTTTAGAGCATCTCGAGCAACTAAAGCAGCACGTCGAACCCTTGGTGATTAGATATATCAGATCTCATAATTAGACACATTAGAAGTCAGGAAGCATGAAACTTGTGAACTGTTCAGTGCTCTTATGACATCAGCTGAACAATGAAATCATCTTGTACTAAAAATTTGTATTAAAGAAACCATAATACAAAACAATATGTGTAAAATCTATTTGTAGAATTTAAGCTGTTAATACAGACATACTGTTAGTCACAACATTAAAAGAAGGTAAAGATAGAGATCAAAAACTTTCTGATATTTTGCTCTTGAGATCACATAGGTCCATCTGGTTGTTTTGTATTATGCCAGATGGGAAAGCACACAGCTAGGAATATTTTTCCCCTCATACAAATTAAGATTTTCTTATAAATCAGTTTCTTCTTCTTCTGATCTTGACAGCTTTAAATAGCTGCTAAATAGCAAAGTAAGTATCACATATTTTGACAAGCAAATCCAAACATGTTTTTAATGTATTGCAATATTAGATCTTCCCTGTTAGCCCCATTATCTACATCATTTTTTAAAAAGTAGTCATATTTTTTAGTTCTGCACTGTAATGTCCTGCAATGCTGCTGTTAGCTACAGCAATTAATGTACCCCTTCATAAAATGTGTAGTGATATCCTAAGCCACTATATGGCATGCTACTATTTTTGACTCTTGACTTCAGAATCTAGATGTTGCTTTAACCAAGATGTTGTGATCTAACCTTAGTTATAAGATAGACTTTGTCTTAATTTGGACATTGGTTGCTCTGCAATAGCTGCATCTCTACTAAACCTACCCACCAAGTTTAGCTGCTTATGTGCAAAACATGCTAATTATGTTCTCATTTTATGCTAATATTTCACAAGTATTTCATGCCTCCTTTAATAAGACAAAACAAAATGTACTAACCAGAATAACAAGGGCAGCAGCTCATTCATTCTGCTCTTTGCTTCTCCTGTGATATTATCCTTTTGGACAGCTTCACCCTTTTTGATATTACACAAAGTTATAACTTTAACAGCAATTAAGTCCCCATCATAAGAGCACAGTATCTAAATTGTAAAATGAAAACTTTCTTTGTTATCATTTATTTTCTAAAGCTGTGAACTCCAAAAACTAGTTAACTATAGATTATTTTGGATATGTTTCATAGCCAATATGATGTGCTCTTATGAAGATACTCAGTCTGATCCAGTGGTGTGAGACTGGAAAGACTCTTACAATTTAAAAAAGGCGGGAAGGGGATTTGATTTGATATTAAGATTTTGGGCCATCAAGTGATTTGTCACTTCTGATGGCTAGGTTGGAACAGGTTTCCCTTATGAAATGGGATCAGTATCACTACTTCTTCATATCTCTTTTTTTCTTTGTCCCTCTTCGTTACTTTTTTGTTGGCATACGCTGATCAAAATTTCATTTTTGTAGAAACAAAAAGTTAAATAAAAATGGTCATGGATTCTACTCACATTACTTGTATTTCATTAAAATGGACTACAGCTGTCAGAGACGATCCTATCTGATGTCTCAGCATTGCTGTCTTTCAGCAAACTGGTGGTTACTCAATATTTTGATTAATAAAATGTTTTTGTTTAAATCAGAAAATCAGGCTGTTTACTTTTGCTGTATTCCTGTCAACAAAAAGGACTTGGCTACAGATTTGTTCTGTTTTATTATTTTCCTGTATGGATTAATATTGGTGCTCTGCTTATCCTTTTCAGGCGCCTCCTTGGCATTATAACAAAAAAAGATATCCTCCGTCATATGGCCCAGACGGCAAACCAAGACCCCGCCTCAATAATGTTCAACTGAAACCCATAGCTGAGGAGAGAGAGGAAACTGAAGAGGAGGTTCATTTGTTGAATAGCACAACACTTTAGTCTGGGGGATACTTCTAAAATCAGAAATGAGAGCTGGGTTTTTGCATAACAGTGCTGCTGGAAATCAGGAGTCGATCTGGGGGAATATGTGGCGAGGAGGAAGGCTGATGGGAGCGTGGGAAGGGAGAGCTGCTGTCCTGCACTGGATGCGTTCCCGAGACGTCAGGTCTGCCATGATAGTGCAGTGAGGAGTCCTGCGAGGAGGCGCAATTCTCCAGCCCCAGCCTGGTACTTCAGCATTGAAGAGATGTGTTACTAGTCCCTGTTTCTGGAGGGATCATTCTGAATTGAGCCATCCTATGGAGATTGAAAGGTCTTGCCCTTTTTACCATTGAAAACTGTTGTGTTAACTCATGAAATGTATAAATATTACACGTCACCTTTCTACATTCCAGAAGAGCTTTATTTCTCTCTCTCCTGAGCCGTAACAAAGCATCTTTAAAATTGGTGTGCCCTTTTGAAGCAGTAGTTTCTCATATTGAGATGTACTGTGAGTTGCTGAGATTTGATCACAAGAAGGGAGGTTTTCCTTGTGCCATTAAACATGTAGTCTGTACATCATGAAATGCTTGGGGCAGTACAGATCCACTGCGACAAAAACAGATTGAACAGGTAATACTTTGCAAGAACTATGTGAGACATCTTTCAGCCCATGTGCTGTGATATGAGAAAAATTAAAAAACAGGTGAAACGAGTTTCAGAGAAAAATACTGTTTTTGCTGCAGAAAATATCAATAATGTGACCTGGTCTTATGCAATTTTTGTATTACTGAAAACACTATGATATATACCAATGTTGTGCAGTATAAGGAAAAATACTGCTACACTAATAGTTAAGAACTGGAACAATTCTGTATACATGTATCTGGTAAAAATTGCATGCTACAACACTGGAGATATCCCCCCCCTTCCTTTCCCCTCATAAAATATGAGATCAGTCATTTTTATTTTTACATTTTCCCCCACAAAAGATGTTCCACTGCTGACACAGTAGGAAGAAATGTAACTTGCACTAAATGTATATTATTTTTCTTGAAGTTTTACCATTCTTTATTTATATTTTTATGGATTAAAAAAATCTATTAAATACAAATCAGTTAATATCTCACATAACTAATTACCTTTTTAATGTGATTTTATAGTATAACTCATAATCCTCTGCAAGTAATGGAGGATTGGGCAAATGTTTACAACTAAATGAAGGGTTTAAAGAAATGGTTTCTTTATGATCCAACATGCATATAAGATAATTTTCAAACCTAACTTTCACTGCCGTTACCTTGAGATCTACTTTTTTTTTCTTTATTAGCAGATAACTGGAGCAGTAATACTAAAAATATTATTTTAAAAAACTGCAGGGTTTTAAGAGTAATAGAAAAAAAGTAACTGTAATTATTAGATTGGTTGTGACCCCCCCCCCCCCCAAGTATATAGAGGTGTAAAAGGAATGTAGCCACAAAAGATGGGCAGGAAGGCAGAATGGAATCCAGTACTTGAAACCTTGCTTGGACTTTAAAATCCAGCAACAACACACGCTTCAGCAGGTTAACTGACTGATCCCTAACATCTCTACTGTTTTCTTTCAATCACCAGATTAATTTGTTTCATATTCACTGAAGGAAAAAAAAATAAAACACAACACCACCAACCAGACATGCAGAGAAAAAGGTAATATGCCATAACACAAAACTAAAATAGGAAAAAATTAAGAAATACAGCTGACAAAATTMTGTTTGATAATTTGGGTTTAGATAAAATTTCCTTCTATTAATAATTATGCCCACAAGACTGCAAAAATATAAATGGTAAACTTTTATATACAATTACAGGTATCTCTAAGGCATTCATCACAGCTATTTCTAAGGTCTTTATTCAGCAAAGTACTCAGCATGGTTTTATCTTCAAGTATGATTAATGTGCACAAATTACTGGGACTACTGGCAAGCTCCAAAATAATGCCTGTGCTCTGCTATTTTTTTTTAACCTATTCTTGAAGTATAAAACTGCCATCTATTCTTTTTCATCTCTTGCAGCAACTTGAAACAGTAGAAAGCATAATACTTCCCCACAGTGCCCAGTGGGCCTGTTGTGGTCAGCCCCCATTTTAAAAACTGGTTTGGAATTGAAGCAGGGAATTAAGCAATGTTAAAACTGTAATTTTGCAAAAACTAGCGTTATTCTTCCAAGTGAAGTCAAGGCTAGTTGTTCACAATTTGTTCTGTTACACTGTGTAAGTTTGAGGAAACTTTACAAAGAGCAGTATTTGGCCCACTTACAGAAGGCGGTTCTGGAAGTTGTCTGTAATGCTGATTTCCATTGTCTGAAACTTGTTTCTGTAGTGGAAGAATATCAGTGCACTACATGTATACAAATTGCTTTAAATCAGTTTGATACCTTCGCCATTTCTGCTGTTCTCCTCATGATAAAACACTGTTGTGTGTGTGTATTGTATGAATTTGCACCTACTTCTACAGACTGTGCTCTGTCTGAATTGAAATACAATTCACACCCCTGCTGTGTTTTATAATTTCAGTATAGAACCCAAGTGCTGCATATATATTGTGCATCTCTGTTTACTGTTCTTAGCTGCTAAGCTTTCCCTATTGGCATTTAAAACATCTTTTGGTAAACACACATTAGAAATTCTATTACTAATGTACAGGTGCCTGTGCTGTTCAACAAAAGTTTTCTTTTCTAATGTAAAACTTCCAGCACCTTACTCA
The DNA here is from genome assembly GCF_003343035.1 of Apteryx rowi. Taxonomy (NCBI): domain Eukaryota; kingdom Metazoa; phylum Chordata; class Aves; order Apterygiformes; family Apterygidae; genus Apteryx; species Apteryx rowi. The sequence continues at coordinate 428,341 of NW_020450680.1, read as the reverse complement.
AGTTACTAATTTGAAAAAATGTGGTGGATGGGAGGGGGAAAAGTGTCAGCATTTTTTTAAACTGTTCAGTTACTGGTTCATGAAGAATGCATAATTTGTTAATCTGTGATGTTGCCTAGAGCTGTATTTAATATTGAACTTAATGTTTTTATTTATGATAGTGTGGTAGAGCTGCATATCATTACAGTAAAAATTCTCATTACTGTGATGATTTAATCATAAACATTAAAAATTTCTGTATGGTCATTTCTTGTTCTGACTTTAATTCCATGTTTCCTCAAACAATATTTGTGTTGTTTTTTGTATTTATTTCCCTGAAAGAAGATTAACACCTGGGAATTATACATGTAGAATGAATGTGTAGATGAAAAAATGATTGAAGTTTAGGGGAAGTGCAGTCTGTGTATTGCTTAGGATATAGTTAGCTAACAGACCAGCACTAGGTATTTTTTCTGAAATGGCTGTCTTAAAATTTGTTCAACTCCGTAATTGTAGAGTAGTTGGCTTTGTGATTTAATTTTTTTTAAAAAGTGGATCATGCTTTTGCTGTCTAAAAGGCAGAATTATRGTTTACTGAAATGCATTTTTAGCATCTCTCCCGTTTGAAAAAAAACATTGTAGAATTGTCAGACATCTCTTGATAATTTATACTAACAATGCATTCCTTTTCACCAGTATTTTTCAGTTAGTGTTAAGTTTTTCTACTCAATTAGAGGTTCATCAAGAAAGCTAGAAAACCCATACTCAGGTTTTTATTTTTGCAGATTTAAGTTCATAGTTAAATAATGATGTGGAAAATGAATGCTTCTTTTTTGTTAATGCCCTATGAATCATAAAAGTCACTTGAAAGTCTCTTCTGTTTGGAACATCAAAAATAAATGGGAGAGACCACTGAATTTTCAAAAAGGTGCCTCTATTTTGTATGTGCAAAATGTAGAATTCTGGGCCTATGAAAGAGTCCATGAATGCTTGTGTTTGTGCTTGAATAAATGGAAAGCTTGTATGCTGACTGAAAGGGAAAAAAAGATTTTTGTCAAATTTACGGAAGTAGATGTAGCTTATATAGCTTTAAGTTGAAATATACTTCTGTAGTACTTGAACTTGCACTGAATTGTGGGATAATTTGTGTTGGAAGAGACAGTGGGAGGTTCAAGCCTTTGATACAAGTAGGGTCAACTTTGAAGGCAGATCACGTTGCCAGGGTATAATCTTCATTAGTAATAATATCATTAGTCATGACATAGGATCTACCACAGAAGTCAAATCACTCTACTGTGGCCAGCTTGTTGCATAAGACAAAGTGTTATTTTTCATTGCTTTTTGGACTGTTATTTCAAACAGTGGCCTAAGAACAAAGCTTTAACTGCAAAAGAGGAGGAGAAGAGCAATGGAGCAACTAAAGCCGTGGGACACAATTCAGGTAATGTATGCTGTCAGTTAAAATCACCAAGAGATAGGAGGTTGAGTTTTGCCTAACATTCCTGGGTGTACAGAAGCTGGTTGTTCAGTATATGTATTAAAACTGCTTTTCTTAGGTGATGCTAAAGCTCCACCGAAGAACTAGAGTGGCGAACTTGCCGCTGTTAGCCCCGCTGGGTTTTTAATTGTTTCGGAGGCGCCTCAGCGCCGCACCGCCGCCAGCTGCTTCCTCCTAGGCAGCCGCGCACAGCCGTTAAGCAGAACTCGGCGAAAGGCGGCAAAACCCCCCCCCCCCCCCCCCCCCCGGCAACGGCCGCGCGCAGGCGCGCTCCCACCCCTCGGCCCGCTGCTGCTCCCGCGCATGCGCAGGCGGCACCCAGGGCCGACAAGCCAACAGCAAGCACGGAGAGGCGTCTCGTTACTTAGAAAAGCTTTACTGACCACACACGACGCACTTCCATATAAAACACAAAAAGAAAACAAGGAAAACCCCACCTCGACAATGCAAGAACACCCACGTTACTGCGTTGAGGCTTCCCTGCCCCGCAGGCTTGCGCTCCGGCTCACAGTGCGAGCTGGTCCACATTTTCCTCTCTCCGGTTCGCCAAGTGCGACTGGATGATCTCGGCAAAGAGATTCCTCTTCAGCAGGTTGTAAGCAAGAGGCAGCAGCTGACCCACGGTCTTGTGAAAGTACTGTAAACGAGGCGGACAATGAGAAAACCCTTCATTGTTCAGCGGCCTCGTTTATACAGTGAGACAGTGGCCTAACCCTTAGGCTTCACCAGATTCAAATTCCTTTCTCTACCACACCTCAAAAGCACTGTACACACCTGTACTACGCTTGTGTGGGCACAGTAAGGAAAAACTGCCTTTCCTAAACTGCTGCTCAGTTTGCAGGGGGATAATAGGAGCGTGCGTACTAGGGCACGTATTGCACTGTGTATTGCTCTTACAGTAACATCCACGCCTAACAGTCTGAACCAGCTCACTAGTTTTGTGCTCAGCTGCACAAGAACCTGGCCTAACCTCTCTACRTGTGAGGTTAAAGGGAAACACAAGCAGTTCCTTAGTGCTTAGGTTCTCCTATCAAGTAGAGACAAGTTCTATATATTTCTTTCCTTTTTAGGGAGGGTGTAAACCCTGACCTGTGCTCCTCTCACCTCATACAAGAATGTTTAATAGTATGGTATTTTTCTGGACTGGGGGAGGAAGAGATGGAAATCATTTTTACTTTAGCCATACAAAAGATGCCATGGCTAAAGCATGCAGTTGTCTAGCTTCCAGTGTCCCATTATATTCCACAGTAGTACTTCCTAGACTCTGAGAAAGTAACTATTTAAAGTATATAAAAATATACTAAATGCATTTAAATCAGAACATTTTTAGCATGTTATGTTTATTGTACATGTAAGCCCACTATACCTCTCTTATAATGAAGGTTAAGAGGTTAAGCCCTTTTCTATTTCTTGGGTTACAGCTAGAATGACAGCATTTATTCTGGCTCTTTAAGCAATGGGATAGCTAAGATCTAGTCAGAACTGGAAAGCAGCTGTAAGTATCTACAGATAGCAAATTTGTGGTCCCAGCATTTTTGCTGATCATCACATCACTCGGATAAATTGTGTTGTTAGCATGCAAAACCACTGTTAAAACAGAAATCAAAGGTTTTTGTTTTCTGAAAATTATAGCTGCAAAATTATAGCTGTTTCAAAACTGAGGTAATAAGGTACATATCAGGCCACGTCCCAGTATTTTAAGGATGTAATTTGCCACTGAAACTCTTGCAATGACTAGTCTCACATTGCAGTAAGCATGAAGTAAGAAAGGGTTTTGGTCTCTCCCTGCTCAGCCAGTTTGAACTAACTAGTTCCTTCACTGCCCTGCCAGACATAGGGAGCAATTAAGCAGCTGAAACAGTGTAGTCACATAAGTAAGGGTCTTAAATGAGCAGGACATCAGAGGATAATACACCAGATTCTCAGATACTGTGGGGGACTTAAGGGCAGGGTAATAAGACACATATTAATAATTTAACAGGGCACAGGCAGAGCACTGAATTTTACTTTGTTTCAATGAATAATTACTTTAATAGTTTTTTGAGTTAAAGTTCAGAGAGTCCCTTAGCCAATATTATTTTCACTAAGAGAAGCTTTTTTCATGAGTGCTTTCACTGCCATCCATATTACACATGTTGAAACTTCTATTTTAAATGCATTTCCTAGCCTTAGTTTTATTATAGATGATACACTTTTCAGCGATAGGGCCGTGGTATCTTTACGCATGATTAATTAAATGCTAGTAAGTCAATCAGCTTACTTATGATATTCTTTGTTAAAATGGAATAACAATTAGAGAAATTTAGGCATTTACAAATGCAGTTAGCTAGCAGGAAATCTTTTTGTGTACCATACAGGAAGTGTACACAAGCGACTGATCTGGGTTCAATTTTTTCCCCACCAGGTTTGTTTCAGGGATGGGTCAGTTTTTGATCCAGTTAAGCATGAGTGCTTGTGCCAGTACAAGTAATAGGATAGGAGATAGGAGGGATAGCAGGCTACAGATATTCAGTATATCTAGACTAAATGCTTTGCATCTTTAGGAAGTTAGTAACGACTCATTGTCTTATGCATACCAAATCACAAGTGCTAAATGCTATTTAAATGCTTCTGGACTGTGGGATTATGCTTTCATATAAGGAATTTAAATATGGAATGGTGTCATTAATATGATTATGTTATTAATAGTTTCCACAAATTAAGAATACTTTTGTAGTCTTGCATCACAGGAGAACCCCTAGTGATGGCAGTTTGATGAGTTGGGAATAAAGTTCCAAGACACAGAACAACTCCTGGTCCATGCATAAAATAATGCATATTTTGTGAAGTATGAGTGTTGTAGTACTCACATGTGATCCATAGCAAAACAGGTCCATGCCCAGCTCATATCCCATTCCGTAATCACATTCATCATTAGCAAACTGGACAAAAGTGAGCATTTCTTGAATGGGTGCAAAAGCTTTCAGTCTCTGATCGTCAGTAGGAGCATCAACAATGGCCTTACAAATCTTTTTAAGATTAGCTGCAACAATAAAAGGAGAAATATTTAAATGTTAGGAAAAAGAAATTGAATACTGCACTAAAGCTGTTTGTGCCAAAGATGTACTGCACGTGCCACGCTTATATGAAGACTAAGAGGACGCAGCCTGAATTATTGATGAAATGGCTTCTCCTATTCCTTTGCTGCTCATTCCTACCCCACACCCATCCATCTCAATTCCTTGTATAGGGACAAACATTCGCGTGGCAAACTTCGGCAAGGAGCTTATTCAGGTTAGAACACCACCAGGAAAAGAGGGGAAAAATAATAAATAAACCCACAAATCCCTGAATGCAGATCAGTTCTTTGGATCTACTTATCACATGGCTGCAGAAATACTTGTGCCAATACAGAAGAGAGAATAGTCTAAACTACTACTTTAGGAAGTATTATTTCAGTTTTAGTGTTTTTCACTGATTCTCAGCCAGTTTAAAGAAAATACTTAGAGCTCAAGTGTGATGATTAAGACTTTTGCTCTTCACTGCACTGCTGAAAATTTTCAAGTGAAAAATACGAATGCAGTTTGTTTTTTGCCAGAGTACACATGTGATTGCAGACTGTTTACTTAAAAAAAGCAGAAGAACATAGTAAACAAGATCTTTACCATTTGTTTCAGGAAGTTCTCTGTATCCAACATCATTTTTGTCTACAGGAACAACTAGGCCTGCTCCATGAAATGTTTTGGTCACCACCTAAATAAAGAACCAGAAAACTGAAACCAGTACTGTAAGGCAGTAGTATATGACATACAACAACTCACTTCACTAAACATTAGCATTTGACTCCTGGTGGTCAAACCGAATTACAGCATCCAGGTTCAAGGACTCCAGTTTTCTTTCAAGGTATACAGCAGTTATGCTTGCCAAGATGTTTATAAGCATCGAAGTTTAAAATAACTGGAAACTCTACTACAATGAAATTCTGATTGGTAGAAATCATTACAGTCAGCTGTGTAGCGCTGTGCTACATTTGTTCAATCAGCCAGTGCCATAATCTGTTTTTGATACATAGGCAGAAAAACAGTTACTGATTCATATCATCCTTAGCGTTTCCAGTAGATCCAACCCAATTGTTTACATGAATCTTCATTATAAAACAGTTTCGTCCAGGTTTCTCATTTGCTACTGTTACATTTTTAGACTATTTACCCTGCTTTTTTTAATTGAATGCCTTACTTGCCAAGCTATGGTTTGCAAGAGTAAAAAGTTTTGATTTAATCCTATTATTTGGAACACACATATTAATATTTTCTCCTGAAGTTTTCTCTAGAGAGCTGATTAGCTCTGGACATTCTTAAATGCACGCTTCTTTGCAGAATAAAAGAGGGGAAAAAAAAATCAGGTAAGTCAATGAAAAAAGTTTAACAGAACTTAGTTCCTTCTAGTGTTGTATCAAGAGTCGTACTTTCTTATCTCTCTGTTTCATCTTCATGGTTTTCTGTTCAAGAGAATAACCCAGTTCTCTTGCTGTTCTTGTTAGTTTTTCATCTATGTCTTTCAAAATAGCAATTTTCTTTTTATCGGTCACTTCCTTAAGTTTTTTTGACAAAAATAATCTGTAAACAGAAGAAACATGTCTTAAAAGAGCTTACCGTAAAACAAACAAAAATATAGCCTTCTAATCATTAAACCTCCAAATCTTATAGTGAAAATTAGGTTTATTTATGCACAGACTACTTAAGTATTCAAGTCTCTCCCTCCCTCTCCCCCCACCCTCCCCCCCCCAAATTGGCACAGACAGTATTCTAGCATTTCCTATCTGTGCTTGCATTACAATATAGTTTATGCAATCTGCAGGTGCTGAAGATTCTCATGAACTCAGTAGCTGCACATTTTTCTGTCTTAACAATTTAATTTGCTGCTTCAGAGCCTTATTTGCTATTTGTCATCTAATCCACACATCATACATATGTAACTGTTTCATCACAATGTTTTCAAAACAAACATTGTTGGTTATTCTGCACTAGACAAGGGTACTTTGCAGGAATGTTTCTTCAGTATGCTTTCCACTTACTAACACGCATCCGTCCTTAGAAAGCTTTCAGTTTTTAACCGACAGATCATGAAATACGAGAATCCACACTTCTGTTGTGTATGTTGATTACGCAGGAGCATGCAAGGCTTCATGGATCATCCTGAGTTACATATCTGTATAAAAATTATCCTGTTCCAGGTCAGCAATGGTACTTCTTACAGTTAACTATTATGTATAAAAGTAATGTATTTATACACACACAAGAACAAAAGCTAGATGTTACTCATTTAGTAAGATGTTTGATTTCCTTCACTACTATTTGAGATGCCCTTTCTATAGTCATGCCAATAAGAAGTACCATGTTTATCTTTTACAGTTATTTCTATTGATGCTTTTATGTTCTGTGCTGTGGGAACATGGGAAGTATTTCAAAACACCAAGTGGGCATTTTATATCAAGAGACTATCTCTTCTAGTCTTTTCAATATAAGTAAAGAATCAGGTAAATAACACCTGTTTATTTTACTTCTAAAGGGAAAATACTTTCAAGAAGCCCATAGAAGCTTTTACAGAGTACCTTAAAGCTTGCTAGCAGTAGTAGGAAATAAATGAGATTTTCTCAAGAAGCAAAGCAAGAAAGATGCATAAGATAGTTGCATTATCCCACATCACATCTACTGATCTATAGATTCTCTTCTATGCTACTTTTCATAAATAAAAGTAAGTAGGAACCTTACTTGACTGCAGCAAATACATTATCACCAACTTGTGAAATCACACAGCTCTTCTTAGCTTCATTTGCACCAACCCACACTGGAAGTTCATCCGGCACATCCCTATTTATGGAAAAGTACATACAAATAGTCAGGTTGTGCCCATTTCTGCTCTCTCAAAGTGAACTTAGTTTGCTGCCTCACCATGCTGCCATCTTCAAAAAACCAACAAAAGAATCCCTAGAGCTAAAGCACTAGAACCTTACAGCACAGTTTTGAAAGGAGCTTTTGTCAATACAGGCAGAGAGAATAGAGGTTCCCTTTATTTCATAAGGCTTGACTTTTTATTCAAAACATTATGGCAAAAGTTAAAGATGAGTAAGTTAAGATGCTTGGGGCGGGGGGAGGCTAAAAAGTTATCTAAATCTAGTCTTCAACTGCAGTATCTTCAATGCTTTGACTGTCTTTTATTAAAAACATCAACTCACATTAATATCCCATTATAGAAGGGAAAAATTCTCTCACTGGATGATAGTGCACAGCTCTCAAATCTTGTCTCATCAGAAATATGGAGGAGAAAATTTGCACACAATTACGTTACAGCAAGAGCCTGTTTTAATTAAAATACCTGAAATATCCCATGTGATACTGGGTTTTGCCATCCCCAACAATTATAGTCTGGAATTCCGGGGGATCATAGAAAAACCTCCAGTGAAGATTGAAATCCAGTTCTGTTGATTTTACTTTTTTGTTTATTCCAGCAAGAATATCATATGGTCCAACCAGCTTAAGTCCAACACTTGACACAAGTGCATCTGAAAAGCAAAGCATGAACTGTTTCACCTTCTGGTGACTGCATATCTAAACCATGAAGTTCTTACTGCAGGAGACCCTACCTTTCACATGTGTATCAGTCAGGTATCAGAAACCTCCATAAATCTAAGCAGTCAAACATGCTGTTTACCAGAAAAGGAAAGCCGAGATAGTCTTTTATTCAGATAAGTTTCATTCAAGACTTAGGTTATTAAACTTTTCATATGAAAAGAAATTGCTTTTTAAACATATTACTCTGAAACAGTAATTTCTTGACAATTCAGGGATACCTTATATAATACACTGACCAAGTAAGTTTTTGGCAAGTTGAAGCTTGGGTTGGTATGACTGAACTTTAATTCTGTTCTGACTATTTTGGATATAGTTGTAAGAAGGGCATATTTAAAGGACATTTAGTCCCTTTGCATTACATGATTTAAAAAAAAACAAACTGTATTTCAGAAAGTTTGAAGTGGATTAACATCTCCATGAATATCTCTAGAATTCCTGTGTACACTCATGGAAGTATTATCCTGCATCTCAGCTGAAAACTGAAGCAGCATTAAAATGAATCTTCACTTCCCATTTGCCTACCTTCAGGCTGTTTTTGAGAGTGAAAGTTAAAACAAGGTAACCCCCTTCCCTGTGCCCCCCACAARCCACACACAAGAACTAAAAACTCACCACTTGGTTTCTCAGGATCTAGCTCCTCACAAAACTTCCAAAATTGGTAGAAGTCTTCAGGTAGTCTAAGCTGATAACACGTTTCTGCTTCTTGACAAAGATGATCAGGGATATCCGCCTGATTTGACCTTCTCTTTTTGACATCTCCGTTTTTTTCACACTGCAGGTAGAAAACAATGAATTGAACATTTGTTTATCAACTCTGCTGCATGTTATTTAAAGCAGCATATGTACAGATTAGAGTATTTCAGGACAGAGTCCCTTACAAAGGCGTTATCTGAGGCAAGTTCTTAAAGCGTATGAAATAGCAAAGTGCTACTCTGATCATAACAAGTCAGTGTGACTTATAGAAGCACTTACTAGCTGATCAAGCAAAGGACTAAGCACGCCCAAAGTTTAATCTAAGTTCTGGACTACTTTAGAAAGACTATTTCCAATCACAGAGCAGCTTGCATCCAAGAAACTCATGTTTTACAGACTCTTAGAAGTCTGAGCAATGAGCAGGAACACTAATTTATCCTGTCTGATTAAACGATGCATCAGGAATCCTCCAAACCTCTAACCCTCTGAACTGCTTTGCTAACCATCATCTGAACTGAATTTTACAGCATAAAACTTCAGAAAAAGCTTAAACTTCAAGGGGTTTTAGAAATGCTATGGTGTGATCTGAAACACGGTGGGAGGCAATCTATTCAAACATGCGTGCCACTAAAGCAGCAGCTTCAAACTATCGCATTCCTAACAATGCTCTTTAAAAAAAAAAAAAGGTAGAAATATCGCCCCCCCCAATTTTAGAAGAATAAAAAGCCAGTTTCTTGTCAGGACAGGACAACGAGGCAGGCATTTCGTCCTTCAAGCGGAGCACCATCAGATTTCTAATTGCGCCACAAGAAGAGCAGAGGAGGCAGAAGCATCTGCCAGTGCAGCCGACGAAGGAGCTCCCGCCGGCACCTCGCCCCCGAGCGCCTCAGGCCACGGCCGTCCCCTGCCGCCGCGGCTTCCCCACCCGGGGCCCTTTCTGGGGACGCCCCGCCGGCCGGCTTGGCCCGTTGGGCGCGGCACCCCTCCCCTCCCCCCGCCTCGCGCGCGCGCCAACGGCCACCTGCTCCGGGCCCGCGTCTCCCGCGCGGGGCCGCCGCTTCCCGCCACCTGTCATGCTTCCGCGGGCCGCAGCCCACCCTCCGCGCGCGCGCGCGCGCGCTTCCCAGGTCGTGCCCCGCTACGTCAGCACGCAGCGAGGCACGGAGCGCGCGCGCGCGGGCCGGCCGTTGTGCGCGTGCCTTGCCCCGCCCCTCGCGCGGGGGGGGGGCGGGGGCGGTCGTTAAACGGCGGGCGTCGCGTCGGCGCTTTGCTTGGCTCTGCTCGCGACGTCCGGGCGGGGAAGCAGATCCCTACAAGGAGGCGGGGCGGGGCGGGGCGGGCGCCGCTCCCTGAGAGTTAGAGGTGCTGCCAGGGGCTGGGAACGGCTGCCCCGTAACGAAAGCGTGAGAGAGTCGAGACAGAACAGGTAGCGAGTGCCTCGGGAGAGGAGAGGGGTTCCGCAGGTCTCGGCCCGGGTGGCAACGGCCGGCCCCTTTTGCTGAGAGGATCGAGGCCCTGCCGGGAGAGGCAGCGCGTCTTTCCTCTTCACCAGGAGACGCCTCGCAGCAAGATCAACAGTGAATAAGCATTTTTAGAAGTGCAAAACGTGAATTTGCATCTATGCATCAGCTCATGAGCCAGTCTGCTCCGGTGCTGGCTGGCCGGCCGGCCTGAGTAGGAGTGATTAGAGGAGGAGGTGGCAGGAAGAAAGAGGGATAACTGTACCTTGTAGGCTGTCTTAATTCCAAACTAGAGCAAGAATCAAAACTTTTCTGAAGGGAGGGGTGGGGTTGGAGTGAGTGGGAAGACAATGAATGCAGTTAACTCTTGGTTGCTAGTCTGTTTGTGGGTACAGTTGGATGCTAGAGATTAGCTGGGAAGTATACAACCATTTTCCCACCTCACTAGTAGATTGTAGCTCAGCTCAGGGCTGCCTGTATACTTTTGAGGCTGTGATCTTCTGCTTTGTACCTCAGTTACACATATGTGCAAGTTCCTGTAATAGAAGTTAGTCTCCCTTTCCTAACATCCAGCCTTAAGGAAAAGATTACATTTGATTCAGGTAAACACTTCAGATGTAAATTCATATCTGAGGGAGGGAATGACAGTAATTTTCAATACATAAAAACAACCTCTAAAGCCCCTGCTTTAGCATTTGGCAGCTGCCAGTAATGCAAAAATAGCACCACATAATTTCTCTTCCAGTGAAAGAATCAAGAGAACAGTGTGTCACATACAGTAAGTGGAACACATTCTTCAGTTCAGAGAACTGCTTAATCATATTATGCAACTTCCACTCATTTAAATATATTGCTAAAATGCTTTGCACAGAAGAGAGGCCTAAAAAAAACTAATGAAACAACACAGGGAGGTGGCAGGAAGCTGGTTATGTATAAGCCTTCAGTTGTTTGTTTCAGTAACTCAGATTACAGTGGTTCTTTTTCTAGAAGCACAATGTAGTAATTTAACCACAGGAATTCTTTGTATGCAGGAAAAGTACATATATGGCATAAATTCAATGTTTTTTTACCTCCTGCCATCTATTAAAGCTGTAAGTATTTGTTATGGTATAGTTCATCAGGTCAAGCCCAGGAATATGCCTCAGTCCCTTTCACACCCATATGCCAGTGATAGATCATTAAAAGCAATGCGTAGCTAACAAAAACTTAATAATTCTAAAGTCTTATAAAGTTTTCACAGAATGTGAAAGGCTGTTATAATCATAAAATTTGACCTTCTTTACAAAGAGGTCATATTAAAATTGTAGTATTAATCTTAGTTTCACCACTTTTTTTTTTGCTGTTTAATGACTGAAGATTTTGATATAATGTGGAAGTTACATTTGCAATGTTCATTATTGAGTTATGGACTATGTTACAGGGAGCTCTATGTTCATGATGTTGCTTCCTGTCTGTAACAATAGCTAGTAGCAGGAAATTCATAGAAACCATGGACAGATACCAGGTAGATGGAGGATAATCAGTGACATAATGTTTCCTCCTTCAGTTGGAGGAATTATTGTTTAAGTCAACATACATATTAAACTTTGCTTGCCAAAATCCCGCACACATTAGGAAGGAGTATTAAATTCCAAATTTGAACCTTAAGAGACAGATTGTTTCATAAATACCTAATAGCCTCTGGTTAAGCTGAAACAAGGCACAAAAACTCACTAAGGAACCATGAACCTAATTTTCTTCCCGAGAAGTATGAAGAGCACTGCCCTGAGGTTTCCTTGGGGTGTGTTTTTTAATATTAGTCTCACTCTCACTCCATAATTTCTAGTATATCAGATCTTAACCTTAGCTGAGGCTAGATAAAACAGCACCTGAAGGAATGACATTTTCTCAGTAGCTTGATGGGACTGATTCCCTGATGACTTGGGTTCTTAATTCCCAAGAGAATAAGGGCCTACCTTTCTCCCCCCATATCATAACTATGTTATATACTCTAACTTTACTTACCTGAATTCTAACCTTATTCAGAGAACTGATTCAATGACATGAAAGGTACTGATATTTCCGATTTTAACACTGAAATTAAGAAATGAATACTAAGTTGTGCCACCATTACTATTTTAGGATCAGCTTTTTTCCTATTGCAAGGTGATGTTAATTCCTTAATTAACCTCACCTCCAAGCCTGTAACTTTGCAGATGTTTATCAAGCCCTCTTCTCCTCTCAGTCTTTTTTAACTAAAAGAAACCATTCACATAGCCATTTGCAATTCTACAAGTACAATTTTAATAAGGCAAATGCAAAAGCGACAAAGATAGCTGAAACACAGCTCACAACTTAATCCTGCCATATTATAGTCTTCCGCTACAAAACAAGTAAATGAAATCAGCATGAAAGCTTCTACCTTCATTCTTAGTCAAGAAGATAGGAGTACCTTTGCAGAGATGGAGGGAGAACTTTGAAAACTGTTCAGAGATTGACATTTACCTCTTACAGTATTTCACCTAACATTGAGAAGTGGGAGGTGAAGTTCTGATCAATTCATTTTAGGTGTGCCAGTATTTCATAAAGCAAAGCTGGAAAAATGTAAGTTAGCTAGCAAAATGCTTCTGCATTGGCATAGTATTAGTATTTGTGCTGCCTTTCAACAGCCTAGCTTGGAGAGCCCCTTTACTACTTAACTGAAGATAAAGCTCTTTGAAGTTTATGGATCAGTTGATTTCTCATTCTTTTTTCCATACAACCTATTAAAGTCTTTGAGAGCACCCCTCTTCTAGAATAGCCTGCAGTTCAGTGATACCCCAGAAGGGAAGGGTACATAAACTCCAGAAGGGGAAATATTAATAAGCCCCCTCCAGCTGAAAAACCTCAGTCTCTCACACTTACCAGGCAGGTGCCCCAGCCACTCAATTATTGTGTGTATTTAAAATAAAAATCATTGCCTATTTTTTATGTGTAATTCGTTATCCTTTATATAGATTTTCCAAGCAATTTTAGAATGAGTGCCTCATGAGAAATAGGTAATGAATTGCCCAGTTACGTGGTCCTGTCCCATCAGGCTTGAGGTAACTGGGTGGAATACACCTAACTATATTTATTTCTGAACATAACCACAATCATGATCTTGATGGAACTGAGCTGCAGTTGAGCTGTGGTTATGTTCAGAAACCTGACTTTGCATGACTACATAGGTAAAAGGGGCATTTTTGAGGTTAGGTGCATCTAGTGCAGATGGCAGCTGAAAAGGGGTTTGAAAACAGCAGTTTTGGGCTTAAGTACACACTTTAGATTCATTAAACTGTCTCGGTTACTCTTCAGTAAGTCTTTATCCTTATCAGTTCTTTTCTGAAGTGGAGAGAGAGATTGTAAGGTGCCATGTAGTGTAGTTATACCCTACAGGCCCTTAAAAAAGAAACTTAAGATACTGAATGATTATTCAGTGCACTGTAGTAATTTTTCTGTGGAAAAAGTGGTAACTCCATCTGTCCACACCTACCGCCAAACAATTTTTTCTCACTTCTGAGATCCTAGATTTTAAAAGGGTATATAATTTGATACTGTTAGCCATATTGTCATTCTTTCTGTTACAACCTATAAGGCTGTGACATGGAAAACTTTCTACAAAAAAGGACAATGACTAAAGCAAGACATAAAATATAGTATTTTAAAGACCCCTCCTTCAAACTGTTGAGCATAAGCCTCCTGAGTCTATACCATCAGACTTCTGAATCAGCATAAGCAGTAAGAACTTAATTCTCAAAGAAGAGATTAATCTGCAAAGTAGCTTTATCAAGCTGTAAAGCCATCTGTATAATTAGTCCTACTCTACAGTGAGCCTAGTCCTTTTTTTAAAAGCATTTATAAATATTCATTGACAACTTTTGTGAGAAACCACAGAACTGGAATCAGTAGTCCTGGAACAAAACCTTTCCTACCTGCTTTCTCACAAAGTTTAGTAGAGATTTCCTGTGTATACATTTAATTAACCTAATGAGGTCACCAATACCTCAGTACATCTTATACAGGGACTTTTCCTTTCCCAAGTCTGTTTCCAAGATTATTGCTTAATATCAAAAGTTGCTAAAGCATGCCCCATTCTATGACAGAGTCTCAGTTCTTCATTTCAGAATTTTATAGCCATTAGTCATTGTGAAGAAAGCCTTCATGAGTTAAAAGCCTGAGCCAAAGTTTTATCAGCTAGTAAGATACCAGAAAGAAGACATGAAGGGTTGTCAAAATCCAGTTTAATCTTCCTGCCATTCCCAGTCATTTATGCTCATAGCTTTCCTTCAGAGTTCCAGTTATCCTCCTTTCACCCCTTAGAGGGTTCAGATTTGCTCACCTGTGAAAAAAGGTATCAAAAACAAGGAAGTTATGCTGTCCAGATATTCTCACATTCCAGAGACAAATTTAAGGACAGAGTTATCTGCAAGACACAGATATAGTCTAGTCTGCATTACAAAATTAGATGGGGCATGATATGGTTCACCATCCTTTTTTTCCCCTACTCTAAGGGTATACAGCTGGAGGCAATCAGTAAAATCATAACTGGGTACTTCCTCTTGCAGTTTAGGTACTCTTGATGGATGTGCGCTCATCAGTCACTGCCACATATTGATAACTAGTTTGCCCTAGACAGATACACACATACATATATGTATATACATACATATATGTATATAGAGGAAGTCTAATTTCTGTTCAAGTACTTTCTGCAAATGAGCAAGATGCTGCATTTCTCAAGCCACAAGAGGGAGCCATTTAAATTCTTGTTATTAAAAAAAGCAAAAGAAAGAAGTTTGAAGAACTAAGACAAGAAAAAGCATCTTAATGCACAATTGACCAGATTGTTGTCGTTTTGCACCATTCAGTACATCTCCTTTCAGAGACAGTCTGCTTAACTCCAGAGAATTTAATCTTACTGTAAATAATGCCAGTATATGTACCAAGTCTGTTGAGGGTGGGGATGTGCGCACGCGTGTCAGCTGTCATTGTGTAGTCATGTAGAATGCAGTGTGGAAGAAGGCACAAATGCAGTGAACTTGTGCTATTTTGAAACAGTTTTAGCACTGCAGCTTCTTAAGTGAAGGTTTGGTTCTTAATTGCCAGCCTTCTCCTCAGAGTAAGCCTCAAATAATCCTCAGATCACACAGAGCTTTTGTTCCTAGGATTATTAGCTTCTGTGGGGCAGCTCCACATTTTCAGGTTCAGAAGAGGACATGCCCTACCTCCCATCAAAATCAGGATGACCAGGAGCTGTGGCCACATTCAATGTCAAGGACAAGGTTTGCCTCCGGGCAGGTTGTGCGCAAGCAAGCAGTGCTGCGGCGGAGCTGCAGAGGCGCACAGGACCTCTGCTGAGTCACCGCATCGCTGCTGCGGGTGCTGCCAGGTTGGCCTGGTGCCCTGCCAGCTCCCCTCGTGCTTCTGCGAGGTAGGCTGTGTCAATCTGCATGAATGAAAGAAGAAAACACAGTGGGAGGAGGAAAAAAAAGTCTCTGGAAGAAAACTAATTGGGATACTGCAAGAAGTCTATTCCCCGAGAAATCCTGAAGCCTTTCAGGTTGCTGTATATTGTGGCTATTTAAAGAAGAATATGGATGAGCACATACAGTAGTCTTTGCAGCGAAGGTTTCAGAGTTACATATACGTCTCTACTCATTTTAGTCTAGTGGTTAGTATTAGTTTGGCATTGATTCAGTGATCCTTGTAGTAACTGCTCTTGACAGGAAAGTAAACTCACAGCTTGGCACTGCTGTAATCCAGCACTTTGAACCACTGTTTATTTAGATCTGACAGCTAGCAGTAGACTGTCATTTTTAAGGTGGCCGTAGTATTTTACTGCAAGGCAAAGCCTCTCTTTTTGCTCTGTTTTAAATACAGGAAAAACATTCTGTTCACATAAATTAGTACTTGGAATACTGACCCCTACAGCTACCATATTCTACATTTAACTTACTTAGTTAACTTACTTGATTTTGGAGAACTGCAATTTAAGTAAAATCATTTACTATATCTACCAGTTAAGATTTACAGATGGCCAATAGTCTATCAGAAGACTATGCAGATGCCTAGTTTACCAGGAAGCAGTACTAAGTACATTGAAAGCAGCTGTCAAGCTCAGTTCAGCTAAACGTATTGTCCCACAAAGCCAAGAGTCTTCACTTAAGAGTTTGCCCCTACAAGGGTCAGTTAACAACATAAACACCTGTTTAAAAAGGACTTTTGTTTCTCAAACAAAAGTAGAACTATTGAATTAGTAAGCCTAACCCAATTTTATTTCTAGTAGGATATTACTTTCTGAGCTAGCCAATCACTGTACAAGATTTGTTTTCCAGTTATGCTTTGCTTATTTGTGGATGCTGTGCTTCTCTTCATCTGTAACCTTTCAGATTAAACCCTTCCTAACCCTTTTCCTAATAGGAAAAAAGAATGATTTAATGTACATGCCTATCACCAACACAAATCCTGCATGTGTTGTTTTATCATTAGTAACTTTGAAGACTGTCATGTCTTTCATATTTACTTATATGTACAATAGTACACACCTTAGCAGAGTGTGTATCTTACCTCCCAATTATGATTTTCTCAACTGTGTTTCAGTGGGACAACTTCCCAATGTATGGGGTAATTCACATTCTGCTTTCACTGTAGGTTATGGTGACAATACAAATTATGAAACTGTGTTCACTAAGTGTTGACTGAAGATGCTAAGGTTTCATTTGGTACATATGCCCTGCCTCCCTCCCCCATGTGATAATGGGGTGAGGGGGTGGAGAATAGTGGCTCTGAGTCATTTTTAGCTTAGGCTGGAGTGAGTCAGGAGGCAAGCAGTTCAGTATAATTCCTTCTCTCCGTTTTATTCAGGGTCTAAAATTGGTTGAATTGATTATATTTCTATTATCTGAGGAGAGCTAGAGAACTGCTGGCTCTAACTGGCTGACAAGACTCCTTTAGGAGCTGAGTAAATCCATTTTTATATTTTAACATCCCAAGAGGCAGTAATTTATATTTTCAGATAAACCACTCTCAAATAATAAGTACTGTGGCAATTACTGCTCTGAGATTCACTAAATCCTCAGATATAGTGTATGGTTTAGTGTGAACAATCCAATTATAGTTAGCAGCTTCTGTAAGAAACATTCCTTCTTGCGTTTTGCTCTGTACCCTGAAACCACAAAACATTAAAAGGAACAAAAGTTCTAGGCTAGATTTAGCCTAAATCTTAAAGACAGTGCTAAAAATGTATTCTTGACTTTGCGCCTCTGTTCATATCTAAGGCTCTTCACTTGGACCTGCTTGGCTATTTCCCACACCAGATGGTTTCCTGTGCCATCTTACAATAGACTACTGCCTTAGACATCTCCTAGCCAGTATCACAGGACCTGGCATATTCCCATGGTGCCATTCCTGACTAACAGCCTCAGTGCTCAGAGCTGTGTAGCATCTGCACAGCCCATTTGTTAATAAGTTAGCTTTCTTAATTCAGGTGCAGCACTGTGCTGACACAGCTCTACTGTTCCAGTTCTGTAACCAGTTAAATGTGATGCTCGGCTGGGATTGCTACACTGCACCATTGCACAACATAAATTGCTCTGTTTTATGTGACCCCACTTCCCATTCGTCTTGGTACTTGCTTATGGCAGCTTATAACATCMCAACAGGGTAATAGTTCTAAAGCCTTTCCCCATGTCTACAGCCTACTCAAAGACAATGGCACTAAGGCAGGTTTATGCGCAGCATGAGAAACARCCCTATTCTCATCAGGGTGATGGTGGGAGGAGGTGAAGCCTGGCCTCCACCCTTGATGCAGATCTGCTGAAGCCTTGGGCTTGCCACCCCTTTCACATCAGAGCTAAATCTGCCTTTAGTGTAGTAACCTAATTCTTACTGACTCCATAGGAAGCTACAAACACAGTATGTCCGAAAGCCCAGTCCTTTGCACCACAAGAAGAGACTGGCATGCTTCCTCAGCTTCAAGGAACCAACATGTTCTTGTGCAACTTTGTTCCTCTAGGGCCTACAGCTTTTTGAACAGACAGATGTGTATATATGTGGAAAAGCAATTTAGACAGCTGTAGCATCAACACTGATAGATATAAAAAAGTAGGTTATTGGCCCCAGAAATCTATTATATAGTCCTTTCACAATAGGATTTTATCTTTAATAGCATCAGCCTTTACTGTTGAGATTTTGTGAAGTTAAGCTTTGTCTTTGTTGGGATGTACTGTTTTTCACAAGCAAAAACACCCACAGCTCTTAGAGATTAGGGATTTTGTAAGCACACCAAAACCACTTTTTGGCAGCTACCCACAGTAGTATGCCAGCTTTTTAAGCCACCAATTTAATTACCAAAACAGAATACAAGCTCTGAGCAGTTTTTCATAGTATGTTGGCAAAAAATACCCAAGGTTTGCCTCTGTCTTGAAAGCTGTTTTAGGACCCTTCCTAGAGGCTGCTAAATTGGCAGTATTAGTGATAGTACCAGCTGGCTGAGTTGTCTTTAAAAACACCCCCCCCCAAAAAAACAAAACAAAACAAAACAAAACAACCCACCACTACTACACACACACACAAAAATCCAACCCTGATATTACACAGATACAAGTCTCCATGTCCGGAGAGGCCAGTCTCCCAGTTGAGAGGCAATGTCCTTTCTTTTAAATTAATCATCAACTTTACCCTTGTAAAGAGCAGCAAAAGAAGAATCTAGATCCTCAAGTTGTACTGGTGAAGAACTACAGGGCATTGTTTCCTTGGCATAGACATAAAATAAGCAAACGTAGCAGAGAGAGATGCTATTTGATAATTAATCTTTTCAGGTATTTAAATCTTAAAAAAAAATAATCTAAGAACACTATATGCAAGATGATAACCTCAGTGCTCAAAATATTTTTGTGCTATATCTAGAGTTAAAGGGCTACAACTTCACCATTGACTAGGAACCTAATTCTTACCCATGGGGTTAAGAACAGTTTAGCCACTGCGTAAGAACACAGTTCTTACCACTCAGCTTACTCACAGTTAAAAGCGTTCTTTCCCCCTCTGCTTCATAGACAACATAGTGCATCATCTCAACACAGCCTAGCTAGTACCTCTCTTTACAAAGCAGCAGTTGTTGCTTTCTCAGCAGAAAGCAGACAGCATAAACACACCAGCTATTGTCAGACAAGGTCTCTGTCTTTCCACTCAGAGCAGAAGCAAATAAAGCCTCTTATTAAATTACACATCCCAGCAGATTTAAAAAAAAAAAAAGAAAGAGAAAGAAAGAAGGAGAGAGATAAAGAGAGAAAGAAAAAAAAGAAAGAAAGAAAGAAAGGTTCTCACCATTGCAGGACAAAAAAAATCCAGAAGTACTACTTAAATCTAAGGGCTTATGGAGAAAGCTATATGATTTCTTACTACAGGCTAGCGTGAAGCTGATGTAACTTTTTCTCTCATGTAGATGCTCTCTTACAGGTGTCAGCCTTGGCTGGTAGGTTGCAGGATCTCAGCTGTACCTGCTCCCTGGCTGTTTAAGCCCTTCATGTCTGGTTCCAGGTTTTGGCAAATGTAACTGAAAAAAAGCTTTGTAGGCTTGAGATTTTAGATTGTTTAGATTGTTAGATTAGCTCAAGCAGTTTGTAGTGCCCCAAAACCCCCACAGTGTAACTCACCACACTTTCTTTTTTCCTGCTTAATTTTCATATTTTTCCCTTACACATTCCAGTCTCTCCTACTTACCTCCTTGCCTTCATCGCATATCAGAAGAGATAAAAGATGTATAATTTCCTTTGAAAAAGAAGAGGAGAAATCTAGACAGGGGCCTCATTAGATTGCATATGCTTCCTACATCAT
The DNA here is from genome assembly GCF_003343035.1 of Apteryx rowi. Lineage (NCBI taxonomy): Eukaryota > Metazoa > Chordata > Aves > Apterygiformes > Apterygidae > Apteryx > Apteryx rowi. Next base: position 408,266 of record NW_020450680.1, on the reverse strand, counting down.
AGAAAATATACTCAATAATATGACAACTGCAAGTCTTTTCTTCCTTTTTGTTACAGAGCATGAGTGCTGGCTTAGAAGAATAGCAGTATTTCTCATACTGATTCCACCATTCAAATAATTCTGTATAACCAAAGGAACTAATTAAGGAAAAGGAAGATGCTGAAAAGCAGCAAATGGAGCATGTATTTTGAAAATAGAAATTGTGGAAATTCTCTGGTTGAACTACCACTAGTTGTGCATTTATTACTATAGGTGGGTCAACAGCTCATTAATAGTAAAAAAGTGAATCTTGGATAGAATCACAGAATCACAGAATGGTTGAGGTTGGAAGGGACCTCTGGAGATCATCTAGTCCAACCCCTCTGCTCAAGCAGGGTCACCTAGAGCACCTTGCACAGGATCGCGTCCAGGCGTGTTTTGAATATCTCCAGAGAAGGAGACTCCACAACCTCTCTGAGCAACCTGTTCCAGTGCTCTGTCACCCTCACAGTGAAAAAGTATTTCCTCATGTTCAGATGGAAGTGTCTGTGTTTCAGTTTGTGCCCGTTGCCTCGTGTCCTGTCACTGAGCACCACTGAAAAGAGTCTGGTCCCATCCTCTTGACACCCTCCCTTCAGATACTTGTACACGTTAATAAGATCTCCTCTCAGCCTTCTCTTCTCCAGGCTAAACAGGCCCAGCTCTCTCAGCCTTTCCTCATAAGAGAGATGCTCCAGTCCCCTAATCATCTTTGTAGCCCTTCGCTGAACTTGCTCCAGTAGTGCCACATCCCTCCTGTACTGGGGAGCCCAGAACTGGACACAGTACTCCAGATGTGGCCTCCCCAGGGCTGAGTAGAGGGCAAGAATCACCTCCCTCGACCTGCTGGCAACACTCTTCCTGATGCACTCCAGGATACCATTGGCCTTCTTGGCCACAAGGGCACATTGCTGCCTCATG
>NW_020450680.1:325479-405011 GCF_003343035.1 Apteryx rowi | reverse complement strand
CCCTTGCAGCCATGCCCATCTCCTCCTCATCCTGGAGGGCACTAAACCTGTTCTTCAGCTGCAAGTCTTCGGGAGGAGTAGGAGCCTTTCTCCTCTCACGAGCAGTGACCAGTTTCCAGCCTTCTACAGTGTTATGATGTACCATTTCACATGGCACAGAGCCCTCTGGCAACTCCACTGCTGCAGGGGGTTGGGACTCCCGAAGCTGCACAGTCTCCGAGAATACCCTGTCTATCTCTTGCTCATCTTCTCGGATGCTGCGCAGCCTACTGACCTCCTCCCATAACTCCCTTACCTGATGACACAGCTCATCAACAGCAGCACACCTCCTGCRGGAGAGCTGACTGCCAGCCCAGGCCTCCTGGAGAGGCCCCAAGCACTCCCTGCAGCCTGAGACCTGTAGAGCTGCATCCGCTGTCAGAGGGTCTGTCTGGGCCCAAGCCTCTGACACAGCAACTCCAACAGCCACTGGGGAATGTGCTCTGCAGCATGTCACAACCATACTTGAGGAGCGTACACCACAGGGAGCAGAAACAAAGGTACCTTCGTGCACCCTTCTGCGCGAACTGCTGCACAAACTGCTGTGTCTGTTCGCTGCCTCTGTTAGCTGCGCTAGTAATAATTCAAATACATTCTAAAAATATATTCACTTTTTAATTCAAACTGTTCCAAGTCTGAAACCTGAATCCTCTGTGTGTTCATCTGTCTGTGTAAGTACATAACTACACCATGTAAACATTACCGATTTAAAAAAATTGGTATCTCTTAGGTGCTCAGTTTCTGTCATTGGACATGTGCAAAGCCCTCAAGGTGCTGATGCAGCACACAGCTTGGAATTTTAGCTAAAATGTCAGACATCCTAAAATTAAATTCTGTTTTGCTAGAATAGTTTGGATCTGTGAGGTTCTTGCAGAACCCTTTGCAAGGTCCTGGGAACTCTCAATTGTAGGTTCAGTAAGAATTCTGTGTACTGGACATCTTTCAGGATCAGATTTCTTTATGACCAAACTGATAGTATTATGGAGTTTGCAGCACAGTTTGTAGTTTCAGCAATATGATGTACATGAACTACTTTGAAAATAAAACTGCATTGCAGTATATAGCAAAATGAATCAAAAAAAGTCCTTGCAAAGTTGTTGACTCTGTCTCTTGTCTTTATTTCATCATCAAGTATAGCTCCCTCAGAAGTCAGCATTTTACAAGGACAGTTTTTACAATTTTCAAAAAATCGAGAAGTGTGTTCAGTTATTTTTCATTACTCCTTGATCTCTGTGATATCTAGATAGAGCAACTGAGTTTTATAACTTGTCCAAGAAACACATTCTTCTGAAGCCTGGTGCCTCCTGGCTGAGTTCAAAATACTAATACCATATGCCTTACAAGGAAGATTGCTTTCTGTTAGCTTCCTGTAGTATTTCACTGAAGGACTTCCATCAGTTTACTTCCCTGACCATCATTCACACACTAATGTGATCAGACAAGGAAGGAATGTTCTCTGGGATGGTATATAGCATAATTTGTGCCTTAAATAAGTTCAAACCAGTGGTTTCAAAAGTTGATGGCAAAATGGGAACTGCAAAAAGCATGCAAAGATGTCTTGTGGACATAGGACACAAGTTATGAAAGGATTTGAACAATTGAAGGAGTTAAGTAGAGAGACTTCAGTAGGCATAAACACACAAGAGATGCTTCCAAAGGTATTACTGCCAGGTCCAGAAATATTAAGGCATATTAAGGTGTAAGGCATATTGCAGGGGAGGTGTTCAAGTCCATGCAATGTCCATAGGACATCTCAGAAAGATGAATTGAATAGTGACAGTTAATTGTAGTATGTTTTAAAGTGTCATATATTTTTTGTATGTATTTTGAGTGTCATACTATGCTATGATCACTAACTATTTTAATTGTCTAACAAGGGAGAGTGTAGGCACCTGTACTTTTAGGAGGTTCTAGCAAGACTAGTTGTGCTGTTGTGTGGAGACTCCTGTCACTTTCATCTGATCAGTTAGCATTAAGCTGCTGAATGAAATAGGCTACCAACTTTTGTCAGACACTGGGTTTATGTATAATTGTGGAATAACATCTCAGGAAAGCCAAGGAAAGCATCTGCTGTGTGTATTTTGTTAAGGAAAAGGTCAAGGTTATTTTTTACTTCCAAAGAGAAGAACTGGTCTGACTGGACTGGTTGCCTAAGAAAAAATTGCCTCCTTTGCAATTTGCAGATTAGCCCTTTTAATGCTATATGAACTTTTTACTATGATGACAATATTTAATATTATGGGCCAAATTCTGATAAAACATCCATTGGGGAAGAGCCAAAAATCCAGAGGCAAGTGAGGAGGCTGAGAAGACTGTAACCTATTACTTCCTAATTAAGTCAAAACCAATGAGAACACAAAGATTTAGCTTTGTAGTTCAGATGGGAGTTGGAGGTGGAGCAAAGTACCCTTTCAAAACTCTCTGCTTCCTTATTAAAGCTTTCAGAAGATTCTTGTTCTGCAGTGCTCATCCTTGTCCTGACTGCTTTTAGCTTAGTGGTACCTCATACAGACCAGGCCTGCTGTCTACATAGTTATTCGTGAACAGTGAAGAAAATGCAAGATCTATGAAGAGAAGGCTGTGTGAGAAGATTGCCCTTTACAAGAAGTTTCTTCACCCTTAGTATTTCTTTGAATTGAGCCCATAGAGCAGCAAGCTCCTTGCTCAGGCAATTACATGAGAGCTGAGCATTCTCTAGAGAAATAAGAGAGTTACATACAATTCTATTTATACTTTGTTTCAAGCCATTGTTTAACTATTCAGTTTTCTGTCTGGTATTCACCATATTAGTTTTGCTTTGTGGTGTGACTAATACTTTTTTCTTCCTGCCCCCCACTCCAGCTAATGTGCATCTTCATGATGTTTCAATTGACAATCTATGTAAAATAGTTTTTGACCTAATGCCATTTTTGAAAAAAAACCTCCAGAACGTGTCAACATCAGGAACATAATTTTAAGCAGGCAGCATCTCTATTTTTAAGGTTTGCAAATGTAATGAAAACACTTTTAAAGCACAATAGTGGATGGTTGTTGTCTTCAGCCTTCCGTAGAATTCACACTAATCTTAGCAGGAACTATATGTATAGTATGATATGGAGACTCAAGGGGTTTTTGTAGTACAGGATAAACCCCCAAATGTCCCCAAAATGCAGAGTTTTGTCTTAAGAAAAATTAAGAAGTGAAATGGTTAAAGACATTGCTTGTATTTCTTTCTTTAAAATAAAACATAGTGATTTAACCACATGACTATTAATGTAAATAGGAGGTAAACTGTTAAATTTCTGTATATCAAAAAGAATATTAACCTTATACAGTATCATCTTTTCTGAAGCAAATGAAATACTGAGCCTTTTACTGTATGAGCAGGCAACATTTCTAACTAATAATGGTTAGGTACTTATCAGTGACTCTTAAATCAGTCTATTATCTCAAGATTAATTAATGTTATCATTTTATTCTTCATTAATTAAATTATCAATTTGTAGCTAATTGCTAACTCCTTGTGTTTCTCAGAAATTCTTCTCCAGAATGTTTTTTCTTTCCATCTGTGTGATAGTGGCTCTAATGGGATGCAGCACAGCTGGTGAATGAATCCAAGTGCTTTCTGGAAAAAATAGGTAAATGACATGGTATCTAGCACTTACAGTCAATGCATGTAATCTTATTTCCATGAGATTCGTTGATTTTCTCTCTCCCTTCTCTACTCCTGTTCAGTCCTGATGGTAGATTTGGATTTCACTGAATGGCTGCACAAATGAAAGGTGGATTACACTTTACATGAGTCTTAATTCAGTGGAGATTACAACATATGGCCAAAGAGACTGGGAATCCCTGGTGAGTATCCTGTCAGAGTGGATAGGATAAAATGGAAAATGAAAGTTCATTACAGCTAGCTTTGGACTGAAATGTTTCCTATCACTTTAAATGAACTGCTTTACTTGGGGTCCATCATGAGCAAAGAAAGTTGTCATGGAAACCTTGATGGGATAATTAGTGTCCAGGCAGAGTAATACACCCTGGAGACTGTGTAATCAGGTAGCCATTTATTTTGGAAGACTTGGGCTTCTATCTAGTTGAAGAGTATGGAATTGGTTGATTAAAGGAAAGCTGCTCTAGTAGGATCCCATAATGAGATATAAACATTTTTTCTTGTCTATCAAAAACAATTACTGCATGGCACTCTGTTTTGTTCTGTGGTAAAAACTATACTAAAGCCGTTTAGAGGAGTCCAAGTGTGGAAGCTAAAGAAGGTTTTGTTCCGGAAGATAGCTTTGCTCCAAGTTCTCCTCCTTTTCATATTGTCTGCATTCTTGGTATAATTATCATGATCATGTTCTTTCTTGTTAGCTTGGGTATCTCAGTATTACACTGCATTACACGGTGTATGCATAACCAAAGCTCCAAATACACCACTTGAGATAAATATCATCCTGTACAAAAAGAATATGGGTAATTAGTCTTGTTTAATTTGAGTATTTCACAGTTTAAGTGCAAAGGGCTAAAATAATCATGCGATTGTAGTTGAAAATGTTTAAAAAGTACTTGAAGTACATTTGTGAAACAGATGATTGGAAAGCTTATAGAGTCCTCTGAGTCATACTATTCTGGTTACCCAAGAATCCAGAGTTCAAGCTGCCCAAGTGTCCTTGATGTAGTTTTTGGAGGAGTTTGCAAAATTCATCATGTTTTTATGTGGTACCCTCAAGAACAAGAAGATGGGGGCTGAAAAGAAATAAATGCCAAGGTTGTTTGCTAACTGAATGCTTGGACTCTGTATGTGTCCAGGGTCGTGGCTTGCCTTTTAAAGCTGTGTAAGGTCTATAATGTAACCTTTCAAAACTATCCACTTATTTACACTGGCACTTTTGCATAGATGTGATTAGCACCATGTTGGAGACGGTTGTTACTTAGATTATAGATGTTACTAGTAGGATGGTTAAAAATGAAATTGCATTTTAAACTGACTCCTTTTGAGTTTCAAAACTGTCATGAAAGCAATCTGTTCACACAGAACTGCTATACTTCAGGGCTGGATGCAGTCAGGATGTGGATAAGGGTGCTACTGAACAGCAAAGTATCTCCTCTGTCATATGACATGGAGAGCACATCAATCTGTGCAGAGCAAATGGGGCCGAGCAGGAACTGTAGCTCTTTTATATCCCCCCCCCCCCAACCCGTTGTTAACATAACACAGTGTTTTGGAAGCAAAAATACTAAAAATATGGATATATAGAAGAAGAGACTTTCAAAAGGATGGACTCCCTTTCCTGGTCTGCAAAGCTAATGCTTATTATGCAATTTTGGACAAATATGTGCATGCTTGAGGCACATGAGCAGATCCAGTCAGGTGGCTGGTACTCAGTGAAACTGCTTAATATCTGCTTAAAGGAATGATATTTAACTTAGTGAAAAAGTACTGTACCAACAGAAAAAAACTAAAGCAGAGGATAGGCTAGCACAGGTGCTGGGACAGGTGAGGAAAGGATCTGTGTTAACTTCCCTGGATAATTTTGCTGTAAAGGAAAACTGATCCATGAAACAACCTGTGTGAAGGTTGGGTAGAAGGTAGGGCTGCTACTGCAAAGTCAACCAAGTTGCCTTTCTTTTTTGTGAGTAGAGGTCTGTGTATAGATGTATTTGTCTTTCTGAAGAGCACAGTTTGTCTAAGTGGGTGTCTAAGGTATCTGTAAGATCCCTGTGTAATTACAGAGTCAAATTGAAATTTAACCTTTGACTTYACCTAGAGATGGTTGGGATTCCTGCTGCTTGGCCCTTACTTCACAAACAGTTTAGAGTCTATTTTGTGCTATCCTTCTTCAAATACATGCCCCATGGAGGAAAAAACTGTTGCTAGATGTCGTGAGGTGGTATCTTATTACTCTTATCAGAGCCTTTAAAATAGCAGTTCAGTACAGATTTATTCCTGAATATGAAAGKGTTGGATGTGAGAACGGATGGTTGCATCAGGTTAAGAAATTTTTAAGAGACTGCTTTGTTGTCTGAATGACGAAGAAGTAGCTATGTGTTGTATAAATTGTGCTAATGGTCCAGCAGTGAGGTAAATATCCCCCAAAACAAATATGGCTAGTGAATGATTTTAACTGCAGCATAATTCACTAATGTGAGCAGTATAGTTGTTCACAGTAATTTCGTGACTGAAACATTACCGTGGAATCACATGCTGCTATTTCTACCACAGATTCTGCATCACTTTGCATGCCTAAAGGAGACTCTGCACATATGAAAGGTCGTTCCTCTCTATATATCCACAATTGGTTTTTATTTGCCTTTAAAAATTGTTAAAAAAACTATCAGGGATATCCTTACTGTTTGCTTTCCAAAAAAGCACCATGTACAAAGATGATCTGGATACAATTTCATATCTGTTTGCAAACTGAGCAAGAATTATTTTTTCTAAATGTTATGACAGACTGAAGAAAACATGTAATTTGACTGTGCACCTTAAATACTTCATTTGTGATACTTCTGCCTAAAACAAGCTAGGACAACTTGGGTAGTGGAAAGGAGGAACTGCATAAAATGTTTCCCACACTGTTGAGACCTAGACTGTAGTCTGTTAGTTTATGGTAAGTAGTCAGCTGCTGGCTTGCAGAGACCAGGACTTTATTTTACTTACATTACCTTTACAATGTTTTTAACAAAACGGTATGATAGACACAGTACACAATACTCTACTGCATGTTCTCAGAGTTGATTGTTGTCAATTTGTCCAAAAAATTTGTGTACCTGTGTTTTATATCAGTATTTACACTGTGTAGAGTGAATCCTTTTGTTTACTTGTGTCTGGCAAAAGATTCACTTGATCAGATTTGTAAAAATTCATGAGGGTCTCTGGTGGCATATCATAACTAGCTTTTGGATAAATCCATATTTCATTCTGGTTAACCAATATTTTTAAACTCCCTCTTTGAGGTTCTGGTGAATAGAGCTCTAGAGAGAAAGAGATGTCCTGTTGGCTCATGGTGTTAGATACAGCAGTGATGAAACTCCATGTATTCTGCAACAATTCATCCTGGAGGCTCATGTCTCAAGGAGTAAAACAGTTTACTTCATATTTGTTAAACTTCCTATCAATAAGAAAGGTAACTAGGGAAAGTTGTGACTTTGTTGGGTTTTGAAATACATTTTCTTACCGGAACTTAGATCAGCACAAGACTCATCTCACATAGGCTAGCTCTTACTAATCCACATATGTACAACTAGTTCAGCTCTGAATTATGATGTATAGATGAAAGATTATACCAGTATCAGTACTGAGAATGAGGCATTGCTAGAATTTTGTTCTTTCTGCAGTTATAACTTAAGGGTTATTAAGTTACATACTGAAGTAGATACTGACAGTGGAATTTGCTAGTAAGGTAACTTTGGCTTTGATATTTTGGTATCTGAGGCATGAATATTCTGACTTAGTCGAGCTCTAGGGCATTGATGAAGATTCATAAATTGCTAACCTAAATACTTCCCCAAAGATAGAATAATGGAATGAAATAATCCTTCAGGTGCAGCCTGTATTACTTTGTGTTAGATTTTAACTCTCCCAAATTGTAGAAATGAATGTTGACTCGAGTCCCAGTGAAAACTGTTTTGCCTGACTCTATCTTGTACTTTAGCAGTCAAATCCTCTTTTGATGGAGAGCTAATCTGCAACTGATGGACAGTTGCAACACAGCTAGTGCATGCCAATTGAGAAGTGGATGTCATGCAGGATTAAAAGTGTGATGAGAATCTGTGTTATAATGATAGGAGGTAAAATTGCACATTCTGGATTAACTTCATATGATCTACAGCTTCTCATCTTTCTCTTTTCCATTGAGTTCCTGTCATACTTGGTTATGTTTACAGTGTTGAGATCTATGTGACAGTCAATGGCCATTTCTGTCTGCAAAACAGATTCTGTGCCTAACAATATGTAAAAGAAATTATTTGATTAACATCATGTCTGAATGCCTTTGACTCCCTGGTCTAAATGACCTTTTCCCATTTATAACTGATCACCTAAAAGTAGCCTATGAAATTAGGCCTTTCTGGGTCTGTTGACAGTATATTTTTGCCACTCTATCACCATTCCCCTCTGCTACAATGAGTCATAGCATAACTGGCTTTTCATAGATCCTTGGGATTCTCAATCTAAATGCCAGGTCTCAGCATCTCTGTTTATACCAATCAAGAGTTCTTTTTAGATTCTCAAAATAATAGTAGCTGCTACAAAACCACCAGTTCTAGACGCTGAGTTTATTGGTATATCTGTCTTTTTACTGTGTGACAAAAATGATGGTGTTCCTTTTATATTTCAATACCAAGACAGTTATGAGAAAGTGTTCTATACTCACTTCCATACCACATCAGTGAAAAACTTTTTAGCATTGCCTATCACTGTGCATTTGCTCCAGCCAGTGAAAGGATCTTTTCTATTTCTGACTAAGAAGTGCCACTTTAATAAGCCAACACATTGCAATAGCATGAAAACTGTTTGTCCTTACTTTCCCATGACTGGGCAATGCTCGCCAAGTCAGACTATCTGAAGGCCAGGTTAAATATCGTTAGGATTGTGGTGCTCAGACAGGGGACCTAGGTGGAGTATGCTGTGACTACCTTCCAGACCATGTACTAAGTTTCTTTCTCTTTGAAAAACAAGGCACACATAAGGAATAATGCATATCCTGATGTGGAACCCGGTACATGCACCTGTACCCAGGAATTAAATATGCTGTCAGGTCCCATGGTATTGACAGAACCATAAAGGTGAAAACAGATTTAGATTCATAAAAATGTATTCTGCATCTGTAACATTATATGGTATGTAAGAAAGCATTTTCCTCAAATAACTGATTTTTTATTTTCATGAATAAAGGTTAAATTGAAATAATTGTATTTGTAAAAAATATTCTGGCAATACATAGAAAATAGACTGATTCCATCCTCCTTTTCATTCCTTCTTTCAGGATGTTGAAAAGGATGGGTTATTTCCTTTGATAAAGATTGTAAAAGATGCTGGGGAGGCCTTGCAAATGACTGTGTTTTTATTCTGTTTTCTTGCTAGAATGTTATTGTCAGGATAGTGTTTCTGATGTAAGCTTTCTGTGCGGTGAACTGAATGCATGCTCTTTTTGTCTTTCTCCAACTTTTCCCACTTTTATGCTACAAAGTGGCAAAAAAGAAAGACAATACTATGGATTTTTACAAATACCTGTTTTTGGTGTGTACAGTTCATGTACACCTCCTTGTAATTTAGTTCAAATTACAGGGCTGGAAGGATTCTTCCTTGGCACCAAACTTAGTTATTAACTTCAAAGTAAGAGTAACTATTCTGTAGATATTTGGAGACTAGCAAGGGAGGTGGTAAGGAAAAAGGAAAGTTTGCTAAGAAATCTGAGTTGTCACCTCAAACATAGAAATGTCAACCCTGATCTTTTTATTTTAATCACAACACCGCTTCTCCACTCTTTAGAAAGATGCTCAAGCAATTTCAGTGCATGACTCCTTCACATGTGTTCAAGAACCTCAACCCCTATGAATTTGCAGACCTTGATAACCAGTCTCCTTGAATAGTTCCTCTACTGCATGAAATACTTGTGGGCTTACATACACACTGCATTTTGTCAAAAATGGACAAGGGGCAAATTATTAATTTATGTAAAAAAAAAACCCAAAACTGAAATTGCCTTTCCATTTTTTTTTTAATGGAAAATCTGAATTATTCAGGTAACTTTTTTAAGATTTTTTTTTAAGGAAAGAACCTTGCTAATAACAGTGCTATGAAAAGTATTTTAAATCATTATGTAAAAAACAAACCTACTCAAGCAGCTGTAAAATTCTGCTGTCAGTACTGCAATGGTGGTAAACTGTTTTATACCAAGATTTTCTTTTATTTTTTTAATAGTCTCTTTTCTTCAAAACTCTTCTACCAATCTTCAGACTGCTTTTTGTTAGGGTCCTTTAAAAAGCCTCACTTTATGACTTCCCCTAGTTATTCATAGACTGGTGTTTTATCTCAGTTAATAATATTTCAGTATCTCCTTCTTATCTATTAATAAGATCATTTTTTAAAGAGAGAAAGAAATTATTTTGCTGATATTGAATTTACACAGACAATATTCTAACTCCATCTAATTCCATCTGCCAGGCTGTTAAAACAGTCAGGATAATATTTCTGATTTAATTTCCCTTTAAAGGAAACTAATCCTGAGATGTGCAATATTAATAAAGACTCTCAAGGAATCATATATAGTATTCCAGAGAATCTGGACAAAAATACATTTGATCTGAAACAACTTTTTTCCTCCTCCAGTGATTTGCTGAGTTTGAATGTAAATGCATGCTGTTTATTTTGTGTTGTTGAAAATACACTATGTAATGTGCTATAAGAACAACATATTGCTTTCTGATGGACACTTGCATATTATTTGTCTGTGTTTCCCTTCCATAACTGTTTATTTGTAGCATTGTGGGACTTCCTTGGGTCTTTGGAACGACATTTTTGTGTAGGCAATGATTAATAGCTTTCTAGATGAGCAAACTCCTTACATTTAAAGAATTTAAGCTATATCAAGGCTATTTTGTTTGTTTTTTTTCCTGGCTTTCCGTATAAATTTTCCTAACATTTCTGAGTTAGTTTGTTATATTTATAAACATTTAACTCTCTTCATAAGGTTACTTTTCATTATTTAAACATAGAAGATACCTGCTTATCATAGAATTGTGAAGCTTTCCAGTTAACACAGAAAAATGGCAATATTTGGAGAGGAACAATACAAAAAACAAGCTTTATTACAGAAAATAGTTTTAAAAAATCCTCTTAATTTTCTTCTGATTTGCTCAAACTTTTACTCAAAAGTTAGACAATAAGCAATTCTGGCAGAAAATTAACTGCCGTTTTATACATACATGTATGTCTCACACAGCACCTTTCCTATATGATAGGGTATACAGTAACCATGGACATATGTGTGTGTTATAGGTACATTCTTCATTCTTATCCTTCTGTGTTTATGCTTAGGGAAGTTTACATTCCATATGCATATCTATGCATAGATACTAGTTTCTAAATTACTGAAATGTTTAAAAACTGGTAAAGCTTCAAAGATCTGATCTTTTTTCCACAGAAATGTCATTTTTCCCCAGTTACTATTAGGGTTATTTAGTTATGTGCATAAAGAGAAGGAGAGTGGTAGGCTGTGAAAGCAGTGTTGCAGATTGATGCCCTATTATTCTTGCCTTTTCTTTGTGTTACCTCAACTATTTAAAGCCTGTGATATAGTTAGTCACAGTCCGTGTTATGATGGAGAGAAGATGCCTGAACGTGCAAAGTGATTTAGATGACAACAGAGGCTATTTGCTTCTTCCAAGCAAGTATAGACACTAAGCACTGCCTATCTTCCACTCCTGCCATAGACAGGGACTAATCCTGTACTTTTGTCCTGTGTCACCTAACTATAGAAAACAGTGATTGATTAAATAAATATAAGCGTGTATTTTCAATAAGGTGACTTGAAAGCAGGTTCAGGCTTTTTGCTTTTTGATGGCGAAAAAAAAATGAGTGCTATATGTAGACTAGTAAGAATGTCAGCAAAGAGGATTTTACCCCTTCTCCTCACTTGGTTGCCCAGTCAAGCAAAGTTGTAGGAGTTGCACAGCCCTTTTCTTCATGGCTGTCCCTACTACGATGCTAAGTTTAGTTTTTAATTTCTTTTATAAAATGTAAGCATATGAAGGCTTAAATGTTGGATTGTTAAAGGTCAATATAGRAAATAGGACTGAGATGATCTCTGGGTCACTAAGTGTAGCCTCCTATTGTTGTAGGAAATCATATTATAGAATCTCTTTCATAAACAGTTCAAGATCCATTTTGAAGTGAGTCCAATCTCTTGCACCTACTCTTCTTTTTGGAAGACTCTTCTTGGAAGGCTCTTCCAAAAACTTGCTTTACTGATTAGACTAAAAATTTCTTCCTAATTCTGGCCTAAATTTATTTGTGGCTGGTATGAATTCATTTGTTCTTGTGCCAATATTGTCGTTTAGCTGAGGGAGATCTTCCCCCTGCTGGTGTTCAGCTTTCTGATGTGCAGTCATATAGACAACTTTTTCCCAGGGTTAGCAGGCCAGTCCGTTTAAGTCTCCCCTTGAAAGAAAGGGAATCTTTCTGTTCCCTTAATAACTTCCTGATGCATCATGGGATTTCATTTGCCTTTTTCACAGTTGTATCAAATGGGTGTCCTGGGTATCCTGTGATGGCCACTACTCACATACACTTTTTCTATATTGCTTCCCACTGTCTATATTTCATAGCAGCCCTCAAATGCATAACAGTGTAATTTGTAATATTAAAATTTAATCCAATTTCTGTTACTTCAGTCCTCAAGGTCAAACAGCTCTTTGTGTATGGCATTCTGGTCCTCRCCCAGGCTGATGCTGCTTTCCAGTTTTTAACATCAGCAAACATTAATTAGTTCATGTAAATTTTGTGTCTGGGTCATCAATGAAAACAGTAAGGCAAGACTCATTCTAAAATGGATCCTTGAAGAACTCTTTTGAAAATGTCTCCCCCATCCCAGTAGTTCCTCTTTCAGTAAAAATTATTGTATTCCATTTAGCCTGTTTCTTACCTACCTTGCATTTTTAATGTTCATTCACTCCATCATCTCTAGTTAACTAATATTCCATGCCAGTACAAGTCAACATCTGAAAGTAATTGTGTTCCTTTGGAGGTATATGCTTCTTTTCAATAGCTTTCTGAAGCCAAGATGTAATCTTTTACATTTCCCTTGGTTTTATTTAAAAATAATGGAAGATTTTTATGGAAAAAAAAAGGTCAAAATCATCTCCTTAGAGGGAGGATACATATTTATCCGTGAATGTATTGGTACAGAGAAGGATAAGGATAGATTTCCCTATTAGAGTTGTTGGTATGTTACATGAGCACTGAGCTGTTAGCAGTCCCAGCCACTTATCTCTGTGATACACAAGCTCAGTCTGTCCGTGCACCAAGGTTTATTATTTTCCTTCCACATAATATGGCACCATCTGTGAGAGAAAGTGGCAATATGGCAATGATTTCAGGAGGGTTTTATTGATTAGATCRTAACATCATTTTGTGTTTTTTCCTCATTACACAGGACATCTCTTCTAGTATAAGATAGTCACAGGACCACAGAATGGTTGAGGTTGGAAGGGACCTCTGGGAGATCMTCTCGTAGTGCTCTGATATCACAGTAGGCAGCAATCCAATGGTGTCACTGTTCTTACCTCATGCATCAGTTTTCACATGACCTTGAATTACTGTGTTCCTCTAATCTGTGTGGACCAATTTTTTTTTTTCTGGGTTCTACAAGAACGTTTGCCCTTAAAGCAGAAAACCCCTTATCCTAAACTGGAGACTCTCTGATCTCCATTCATTTTCAGCATTTCTCTCTTTCTCGCTTGTGTAATCAGTTAAACTCACTTATTCAAGAACTTTCTTTTATAGTCCAATTATACAATGCCTAAGGGACCCTCATCTCAGATGAAATCTTTAAGGGCTACCAATAATACAAATAACTTTTCCCAAGACAAGATTTGAACTCAAAATTAACACAAAAAAGATAAGAGCTGAAACTAGGTTAGAAACAAAGTTCATGTTTTTAACAGGGAGTGTAATTAGCCAGTAGAACAGCTTCTAGTAGGAGCTGGTCTGTGGTCATTAAAATGTCAAAGAACTACTGTGTTGTGTTTGTTCCCATGTATTTAATATGAGCCATACGGCAATGAAGAATATTTCATTTTGAGTATCCAAGGAGTGGAATTCTTATTAACAAAGGTTTTATAGTAGCATGTGTGAAAGAGGGCTTTCATTATGGTTGTAGGGTTAATTTATATGGGGTAATGTTTGGTCTCAGTTAATCCATCTGTCTAATATTTTAACAGTATTTTAATGAAACCCCGAGCCAGATGTCAGTGTAGTTAGAGTTGCCTATTTTATCTGGTGATTTCCAGTAAAATACTGAGGAGTGAAAAACTGAAAACCTAACTTTAACAAAGAGAATAACAATAATCCTTATTGACTTCAGCAGGGTCATGATTTTATGGAGCATTTATATGTTTGGCAGTTGAAGTAGTGAAAGATAAATATACAGATTTAAGAAATACCTGTATGCATATAGCAAAGGCATTTATTGTAAAACCTGCAATTCTGTCATATATAGCAAGTAATAATGTTTTATAGGCAAGAGAGAACACAACCTTTCTTTGTAAAACATGACTTGGATTTTAACTTCCTAAGCTAGCTAATGATAGCCACAAAGTTGGTCCCAAATCTCTCATTTTTAAATCAAGATTAAATTGATACTGGTAGTTCTTTTTGTTGTTCCCTACTGTGGCCATACTTATTCTTAGCCCTTCGACTAGAAATTTCTAGCAAACATTGATCTATGCTGATTACATGCAAACTGTAACTGTGCTGTGATTCTTTGAATTGGTTGTTGCTGATCGAGAAACTTAGGCCTAACTTATTGGCCCTGAGAGCACTAAGAGGCCTTAATGGCCCTGCCCAGCCTCACCTGGGACTCCCACCCACACCCCCTGCACATTGGCCCAGGAGCTCATCTGAGCTCAGCCTGGGGCCTCAGTCCCTTCCCCAGCAATGCCATAGCAGTGTCAGTCTCCAGCTCTGCCACAGCTGTGCCCCTGGTCAGCTACAGGCTTGCTGATCCTGACCCTGACCCATAGGCTGACTGACTTCCTGGCTTGACCTCGGCCCTGCCTTGTCGCCATGGACCTGCCTAGCAATCACTGGGCCTCATCCTGACCATGATCTGTGTTTTGACTTCCTGGCTTGACCTTGGACCTGCCTCAACACCATGAACTTGCCTGATGATCTGGACCCTCGGTTGAGTGTGGAGATCATCCTCTGCCTTGCTTGCCTCACTTGGGTACAGTGGGGCAGGGCCCTGGCTTTTGCAGCCATGGCCCTGCTGGTCAGGTCTTTGTGCTTGGCTGTCAGCTCCCCATTCTCTGGAAGTAGCCAGCCCTCACTGCACCTTGATATAACTGTCTATTGAAAGAGTTATAAAAGCTAAGATTCAGCTCCTATTCCAGCTGACAAAAGGATGTTGTTCATGGATGTTGGCATCATGGGTTCAGTCGAGCCCTGAAATAATAAAAAAAAAAATCAAAGTCAGAGTTAGCCTTATTTGGATTCTGGTCACTAAAAGTGATTCTATTTAATGGTTACATGCATGAATCCATGGTTAAGGAGTTGTTAGAACTGTACTTGGTCATGTCCATTAGAATATTAAACCTGTATTAAGCTGTATTTATGGGTTTTATTCTGACCTATTGTATATGAAGAGGCCTTTATTGGGCTGTCATTTCTTCACTTCAGAATAGTCAGATATCTTATGACATAAATGTGCAAGTGTGGTAGAGATGACTGAGTGGGCTATTCCTGCATTCCAGATTTACTGAGTCTTTAAGATTTCCCTGCTGTCAGACCCTTGAATATGATTGTGGCTAGATAACATTTTGGTTTCTGTGGCTTTTGGAGAAATCTAACTTTCAGTTATTCTGCACAACTTTCGTATCTATCCTCTGCCTCCTTCTCAATATGTGTATAATATTTTTTGTCTTCATACTACTGTATCAGGAAGTTCATGACTCACATCCCATTGCAGCTCAGTTTAATGTCAATGTTATGAATATATTTCACAGTAAGCCTGCCTTGCACATCTTTGGCACAATATTTATTATTCAGCTCTTGCTGGAATCAATGGAAAGATTCCCATTAGGCTGCAAAGACACTTGGAGCTGACCTGAGTTTTCCTTTAGTGGGCCTGACTACTGAGCAAATTAAAGTTATTTGTAAACTGGTAGCCATCTCTTTTATAACTTTAATCTAACCTGTACGGGTGACAAAAATGGAGGTTTCAGCATTCTTTGTTGGCTAGAGTACATACCAAGGCCTCTGGAGATACTCTGGTGGTTAGCCCATATGAAAGCCTATATTACTATAGCTTTACTGCTGCTGGCTTGGTGATATCTAGCACTATAAGTACATCTGTGTTTAGCTATCTGGTAACACTCTTCAGAGTTTGTGTTAGAGGAGCAAAGTAGTACAAAATGTTTTTCTGCAAGTCTAAATTTTGTGTCTTTATTGATATTCTCGCAACTCTGAAGTCACTTATTGCTAAATACCCTTCTGCACCATCAGTAATTCCATAACTAGCAATGAGAAAATGTTTTTCCCATCATTTTCCCTAGTTTTTTCCTGGCCAATGACCCAAGTACAGCATTAACATTTTCAGAACTGATTGAACATCTTACCTGCTGCAGCTGGCTGGCTTTACAGAGCATGGTAAACTGGTTTGAAGGAAAGAGTGGGTAATAAAGTGATCCTCTAGAGAAGAGGAGAAAAAAAACATGGGAGGAGCTGTGCATGAGGCTTGGTTAACTGGACTATGCAAAGAAAAGTTTTAGCTTTTTTTTTTTTTTTAATACTTCTACAGCATGTCAGTCTTGATCTGAACGTTACATTGACTACACAGTGCAAAATAATGGATTTTTAATTTTCATTGCAAATAAATCAAAGGGACCTAAGGATCTGCTTAAATATTTTGCTTAATCCAGATGTATAAAATASTAAGTTACTTTTCAGGTTGGTGCTCCTGTGTTGGTACCTTCAAATTAGGAATTGTCTAGGGCAGTGGGAGATGTAAACCATGTAAAACGGTAATTCAACTGTAGAAGTTGATAAGAAATTCTCATGTTTAACTAAACACAATTTTGATTCAGCCCAATAGGAAGATTTGAGAGAAAAATTTCCATTGAGGCACTGTTGCACCCTCATTTCAGTTTATCTTCTTGAGACTGTTTCACACAAACAATGCCATACTTACATTCTGGTAATTAAGCACATCTTTTCAGTGTTCTCAGACAGTCGTGCTTAAGTTTAACAAACAGTAGAATGTCATGCAAGCCACCCATGTACAGAGCTGCCAACACAGCATGAAATGGATGTTGCTTAGGGAGGAAATTTGAAATAAGGTTTAGCATACTCAAATCGAACCTGCCGTCCTCTACTCAGAGACATAATGATACTGCCATTGAGAGTATTATCTGTATTGCAGCTAGGTCTATATATCCCAACTGGGGGTTGTACCATTTTGGTAGGCACACATAGTCAGGTTGGCAAAAAATGTTTCTTTGTTCAGCATCTCCACTGGAGGTCAGATACATGTCCATGTATTAACTTAGCAGCTGTATCTGTGCCAGCCGTGCTTCACAGTGTTGCCATGGTGTACATATAGAATCAGGTCCTGTATTTCTTCCCTTTTGCATTGTTAGGACACTTGGGGGGGGGGGTAGTAGGAAATGCGGTGATGAAATCTTGCAAAGCAATCACAAAGAGAATGTGAGAGGATGCACTCTGACATCCTCTGCTGTTACATGGTCCCTGGATACTGCAGGAGTTCAAAGGAGTAGGGCAGCAGACTTGTCTACTCTTTCGGGGAGGATGCTAAAGATATTTAATAATGCAGGAGGCAGAAAGTTAGATTGCATCATGCATTTTCAAAACTGGATGTTTAATAACTGTATGTTCCTCACCACATTTGTATCCCTGTCTTTCTTCCTTTTTGGAAAATTCACCTGAGCAGCACAGGACAGCTGAAGGTTACCATTTCATTTTGTAATTAAAAAAAAAAAAAAAAGAACTTTTTGCATCAGATGTGAGTGCTTCATCTGTTCTTATCAAGTTTTACTGTCTGAGCTGACTGTTCCAGACGATCCTCCTAACTAACAGAATACAGTCAGTTGGTCAGAATGTTTCCAGAGAATCACAGAATAGTTGAAGGAACCAGAACAGCTGAATAGCTGGAAGGGACCTCTAGAGATCATCTAGTCCAAACCCCTGCTCAAAGCAGGGTGACTAGAGCAGTTTCCTCAGGACTGTCCAGTCAGGTTTTGAATATCTCCAAAGATGGAAACTCCACAACCTCTCTGGGCAACCTGTTCTAGTGCTTGACCATCCTCGCCCTAAAAAAGCTTTTTATTGTATTTTAATGGAATTTCTTGTAGATCAGTTTGTGCCTATTGCTTCTTGTCTATTCACTGTATACCACTGAAAAGAGTCTGGCCTAATCTTTACAGACTCCCATCAGGTATTTATACACATTGATATGATTCCGCCTGAGCCTTTCCCTTCTTCAGGCTAAACAGTCCCAGCTCTCTCAGCCTCTTCCTCTGTAAAAGACACTCCAGTCCCTTGTTCCAGTATGGCCATGACTTTCATGTATTGAGGAGCCCAGAACTGGACACAGTGCTCTAGAGCAGGTCTCACTGCTATTGAGTAGGGGGGGGAATAATCACCGTGACCTGCTGGTAATGCTCTTCCTAATGCAGCCCAGGATACTATTGACCTTCTTTTCCATCAGGGCACATTGCTGGTTCATGTTCAATGTGATGTCCCCCAGGACCCCCAGGTCCTTTTCTGCAAAGCTGTTTTCTAGACAGTCAGCACCCAGGCTGTACTGACTGATGCATGGGGTTTTTCCTCCCCAGGTGCGGGACTTTGCACTTCCCATTGCTGAACTTCATGAGGTTCCTCTCTGCCCATTCCTCCAGCCTCTCAAGGTCCCTCTGAATGGCAGCGCTACCATCTGGCATATCAACCACCTCTTCCAGTTTTGTATCATCTGCAAACTTGCTGAGGGTGCACTCTTTTCCATCATCTAGGTTATCAATGAAGATGTTAAGCAGTACTGGACCCAGTATCAACCCCTGGGGCACACTGCTGCTGCAGGGGCCTACAAGCTGAACCTCATTCCACTGATCACAAGTCTTTGAGCCCAGCAGTTCAGCCAGTTTTCAGTCCTCCTCCCTGTCCATTTATCTATTCTGTACTTCATCAGTTGGTCAATGAGGATGTTATGGGAGATACATCAAAAACCTTACTAAAGTCGAGATAAACAACATCCACTGCTCTCCCCACATCCACCAAGCTAGTCATCTCATTGTGGAAGGCTAGCAGATTGGTCAGACATGATTTTCCCTTCATACATCATTCATCCTGACTACTCTAAATCACCTTCTTGTCCTTTGTATGTTTGGAAATGGTTTCCTGGATTATTTGCTCCATCACCCTCCCAGGGACTGAGGTGAAGATGACCATCCTGTGGTTCCCTAAATTCTCCTTCCTGGCCTTCCTGAAGATAGGAGTGACATTTACTTTCTTCCAGTCCTCCCAGTCCCCATGACCTTTCAAAGATAATCGAGAGTGGCCTTGCAATGACATCAGCCAGCTCCCTCAGCACTCATGGGTGCATCCCATAAGGACTAATGGACTTCTGTATGTCCAATTTGTTTAAATATTCCCTAAGCTGATCCTCCTCCATTAAGGGTAAGTCCAGCTTGCCCTGGGTTTCTCACTGGTGTCAAGGACCTGGAAATGCTGAAGGCTGATCTTATGAGTAAAGATTGAGGTGAAAAAGGCATTCAGTACCTCAGCTGCCTTCTCCTTTGTGACCAGGTTCCCATTCCCATTCAACAGTGGGCCCACACTTTCCCTTGTCTTCCTTTTGCCACTGACGTACCTGTAGAAACCTTTCTTTTTGCCCTTCACGTCCCTCACCAGATTCAACTCCAGGTGGCCTTTGGCTTTCCTAACCTCATCTCAGCATGCTCAGACAATGTGTCTATATTCCTCCCAGGTCACTTCTGCTGGATTCCTCCTCCTATACACTTCCTATTTATGTCTGAGTTTTGTCAGGCCCTCCTCGTTCATCCATGCAGGCCTCCTGCCACCTTTGCTTGTGCTTGTTGGGATGGACCATTCTGGAGCTCAAAGGAGGCCATTCTTCAATATCAGCCAGCAATCCTGGACCCCTCTTCTCTCCAGGACAGTCTCCCATAGGATTTTTCCAAGCAGATACCTGAATAAGCCGAAGTCTGCTCTCCGAAAGTCCAGGACTCTGATCCTACTTTTTGCTTTTTTCCCTTCTCTCAGTCCTGAACTCCACCATCTCATGGTCACTGCAGCCAAGGTTGACCCCACATCCTCTTCTAGTTCTTCCTTGCTTTTAAGTATGCGGTCCAGCCAAGTGCATCCCCTCATGGGCTCCCTGATCACTTGTGTCAGGAAGTTGTCATCATTGCACCCTAAAAACCTCCTGGATTGCTTGTGCCCTGTTGTTTTCCCTCCAGCAGATATTGGGGTGGCTAAAGTTCCCCATGAGGACCAGGGCCTGTGTACATGAGACTTCTTCCAGTTGTCTGAAAAAGGCCTCATCTACTTCTTCCTAGTCAGGCAGTCTGTAGCAGATACCCGCCACAATGTCATCCACATTTGTCTCTTCTCTAATCCTAACCCATAAGATCTCAACTAGCTCATCATTCATCCTAAGGCAGATGTCCATGTATTCCCACTGCTCTCTCACATAAAGGGCAACTCTCCCTCCTCACGTTCCTGGCACGTCCTTCCTAAAGTTCTTCCTGTCTTTCCCCACTTTGTTTTAACCCATCTCAATTCTGTTTTATTCCTGTCATTTGTAATTTTCCCTGCCTTGAGCTCTTTTTCCTGTTTACAGATTCCTCCCCAAGCCCACTATTATTTTTCCCCATATTCCCTTGTCCCCGTTCTCAAGTGTCTCCCTCTTTACTTTCCTTTGTCCTCCTTTCCTCTTTCACCACTTTGACTGTTGGTGTCTTTACATCAGTAGTTATCTGGGGCATCAGAAGTCCCATACCTCAACAGATATACTGTAATCATATTCCTTTACTCTCTATTCTGTGCCCACTACTGAATAGTGTTTAGTGGATACCATGTGAACTATTCCACAGCTCATAAATCTGAAGAGAAGAAACTGAGCTCAATGAGTGTAGACTCAGACTGGGCTTCTCCCTGGACTGGGCAAGAGCAATTAAGAACTGATTAAAGAACAGTTAACAGTTAATGACTATGCCACAGGTAAGTCCAGTTACGGTGAGTCAAATGGACTTTCCAGCTTGGAGATCTTTGTTCTGTCTGTTCTGCTGCTCGGTCCTTTGTGGAGCCAGCAGTTCTGCTAAAGAGGTATAGCCTGAATTTTCTAAAGTATTTCCCAAGTCCAATTTTGAAGGGGTATGGTCTCAAAGGCKTTTTATTTCACTTGGCTTTAATGAACTCTGAACTGAAAGTGTACTTATTCCTAAATTTGCCATATGAGTGCAACTATAAGATGAGTTTGTTGGTATCCACTCTAAATTTCCACATATTAGATTGGAAGAGCATGCACTCTCATTAAAGATTACCAAGTCCTCTACCGTCAAGAAATCAAGCTCAGGAAAAAAGAAAAAGCTTACCTTTTCTAATGTAAGCTTCTTGAAGCAAAAATTGTTTGATTTCTTATAGTTTGAGAGCATTTTTATTCTTTAAGCTGTAGGTAAGATTATGAGGACACTGCTGCATTCTTAAGAAAAAAACAGGATATATTATAGCAGCCAGATTAATCTGCATTGTGCTAGTGTGAAGAGGATCTAAAATAAAGGTATTTTGAGTTCAATTTTCATGGAGTTCTATTTCTTCTCCAAGTATAAATGCACTCAGCCTGACCACCATATATATAGTTGAAAAAACACTTGTCCAACGTGATAAAAATGTACTTTTTTAAAAAAGCCATCAAGATAATTTCATATGACAGCACTGACCCGTGTCATTCTGTGTGGGCTAACTCATTTGGCAGGGCTCCACAGTAGTTGTGATATCCTAGCCGGCTATTTGCTGGATATCACAGCAAAACAGGAAGTCACTGGCTCAGTTTCAGAGCATGGAAAAGAAAACAACATGGAAAACTAGCTTAAAATGATTTACAAGACAAATACTCAAATATTTGGACCATTCAATCCAGTGCATTTAAACCATTTTTAAAAGCTTTCTTCTACTCTTGAAATGGTAAAACTAAGGGGTTTTTTTTTCCTTTGTTATCTCTTTGGTCTGCAATTTACTATTTTTTAATCAAGAACATTTCTCTATTAGGAGTTGCAAATTGCCTTAAAATAGCATTTAAAATAGCAATACAGCAATAATACAGCACAAATAAGTAGTCTGAATCCATTCTTACTAGCTAAGTGGTGTTCTTCACTAAGCCTTAAGATTATGGAATTGATTCTTCACTGAGGCTGATGTATACTGAGACGCACTCTGCAGAAATAAATGGAGTAATACACAGATAAGTGGATGGAGAATCTGGCCCAACGTTTCTGAAGGGAGGTGACATTTTTGCTTAAAAGATTGTAATTTTTTATAGTCATTTATGACTGATTCCCAGAAGAAAAACATAGTCTAAAATTAAATGCTTCAGATTGCAAGCAACAATGAGTCATGAGCAGAAGCACAGAAAAGTAGCAAAACCAGCAATGACAGAAAGTAGGTGTTAAGAGTAGTACAAAAGAAAGCTGTTAAATCTGAGATCTCATAGCTGAATGCCTGTAATTAATCTCATTCTATTTCAGTTCTCTGGAAAGATGTCATTTTGAATTTCATTAGCCAGTTTTTCAACATCATCAGCATCAAATAAGATGAATAGTTTTTTATCCAAAGTAGCAAAATACTCAAATTCAAATAAGGGAACCTGCACTACATGGGAACATGTACATGGGAAAAGCAATCATACTTATTTTAATGGTTTCACTGTTTTTGCAGGAGTTCTTAGGTGTTTCTACATTGTAATGGAATCTGATTTTAAATATCTTTATAGCTATTTTTGCAAAAGAATTAAAAGTAGCTTCATGTAGTGCATGTATTCTTTATTCTTTCTCCCAAAGTTTTTTGTTTGATCTTCACAGTACCCTGAATAAGATCTGCTGATGCAGATAATTGATTGCTTAGCCTGGTTCTAGCACATCAGGTGAATGACAAAGATCAAACTTACCATGAGGAACTGTGGGATCGTATCCCAGTACATATTCTCTCTCCTGGAAAGGCTATGAGTAGCTGGCAGTCATGTCTCTAGGGTACCAAAGCAGGATGCCATCAGATGAGAGGTATGATGGCAGCCATTTTTGCAAAGACTTCCTTCCTTGAGGAGGGAAGATGAACGACACGAATAAAGAAATTTCTATACGCGCTCATCTTACAGCCCTGCAGCCAGGCTCCCTTTTCCTCTCACTCCTGAAATATGAGCTTAATAAAATATTGGATAATAACATTTATTCATTTAGCATCTGATATACTGAGAACATATCTAGCAAAATCAGAATGCACTTAAAAAGTAATCTAGTTTTAAAAATGGACTTAATACCAAAATAGGAAAATCACACTTCAGCTTTTTAGAACAAAGAAGAAAATAGAATCTGTTGCTAAATTTTCTTTTCTGTTTACAGACAAAATGTCTTTGTCAGTGTGGCTTCATGGATGCTTTGCTAATTTTGCATCATTTAAAGTTCTGACCTTGTCTGCACACTGTAGAAGACCCCAAATTTCTAGTCTTACTGTGCTATCTACTCTCCAGGGAAATGTGTATCCTCTGTCCCAGCGTAACAACAGGAAAATTTGTTTTTCTAGATATAAAATGGAGGGGAAGGAAAAGAAACTGCCCCTGAGAAGACGAACTCACTATGTGCCTGGTGTTCTGTTGTGCTGCTGTGTGCTGCACAGAGCAGTCCTAAAGCAATGATCACCCAGAGTCAGTAGGATTCCCCTTGGGATATTGAGCCAACAGCATGCACTTGGCTCTCTGCTTCTCCCTTTTCTTCTGGTCCTTCCCCTTACTGGTTAGTGGCTCCAGTTCAGCTCTGTGGAGAAAAACGATGGTAGCCTTCAAGCTGCCATCCACCATGCCTGTAACTTGAGTTGCCATAATCCAAATGGAGAATGTAGGTCTTTTCTCCTTTATTGGTTTCATATATTTACACTGGAGCTATAAGTGACTTTTATATACTTGACATTTAAAGTACAAAAACGGAATAACAATAATATGTAAAAAACTGCTCTATTTAGTTTTATACCTTAATGAAGTGAGCCTTAGCATTGGGTGTTTTAGTTCTCCAGAAGACTGAAAGTCAAGAGTGAACAGTAACATCTCCTACTGCCCTGGTGATAAGAAGAGGTAGTTATAATTTATCTAGCAGCTAATATCAGAAACAAAATGGAAAAGATATGTTAGGTACTTTGCAGTGAAGGTTTCTTTTACCAAAACTTGAGACTCTTGGCATTTAGGACACCTTTTGGACATCACACCAGGCAGTATGCAACTGGGGTATACACATCCAATCACCTCTACACATCTAGAGAAATCACTCTAGCAGGGTCTGTGATGGTATTCAAGAATCATATCACTTAAAAAAAGGTGATTAAAAGGAAAGAGTAAAAAGTGGTACATGGAATAAAGAATGAAATACCATCAGTTGATTAATTAGAGAAGTATAGTTAATTTTCCAAGGCTGGTGTAATAGAGAGGCTTGAAGATCTACAGGTGGCCTCTAACAGTGGGTCTCCTCTTGCTCCCATCACTGAAATTCAAGAATGATTCTAGTATAGACTAACAGCACCAACACAAAAAAGCTGCAGGACCTGGTGACTTAGTGACTTCCACTATTTATCTTTATTTAAAGGTGGTCTGAGAGTCTGGTATCTGTAGATGGATCAATTCCTTTTCTTCCTCCCTGCCTTTTCCACTGTTACTTCTTTCACTGGTCTGCTCTGTGCTTGTTCTCACCTTTTGGCCCATTTGAGGCTGCTGTAGAAACTATGTTTCATACTCTTTTACAGCTGCATTGGGTACTGTTGTTTTAAAGGATAGTCTGAAGAAGTTTATTTTTAATATTTAAAATAGGTTTTAATTTGCAGCACCTTGGAGAGTTCAAAACTGAAATATGTTGTCTCACAGATACAGACTGCTCTTCTGTTGTGTGAGCATGGACACACATATGTGTGCTGACTTACTAGTATAGCTTATAGCTGCCAGTCCTGGTCTGCTGGCAGGAAGGTGGTATTTTACCCTTTTGGGAGGTTTTAGTTTGAGCATCAAAGGTTTTTGTTTTCTATCTCTACTTCATTTTGGAAGAAAGATTGCTCTGGTTGCTGGTAGATCTGGGAAGAAAACAAATTAATTCACAGGCCATAAAACTTCACTGTGTCCTGTTAATTAACACTAAAATCACTGGGGAAACAAGCTAAACAAGCAACCAGCTGGAAGGAGATGCAGAAGCGCCGCATGATAGATGTGACTGTAAACTGATGGCTACAACCACTTTTCTCAGGGAATGAAAATAATGTGCTAAGTTTCGGTATTTCTAAAACCCTTTCCGTGGGGCTTCTTTCTTATCCTTGAGGTGATCCCAAACCAAAACACAAATCATCTGAAGAACAGAGGCTGATAATTCTTCAAACAATATTGCTGGTAATCCAGGAGGAAAGGACACACATCTTTTCAATTAGACCCAGCTTCTC
Organism: Apteryx rowi; assembly: GCF_003343035.1. Classification (NCBI taxonomy): domain Eukaryota; kingdom Metazoa; phylum Chordata; class Aves; order Apterygiformes; family Apterygidae; genus Apteryx; species Apteryx rowi. The sequence goes on along the minus strand of NW_020450680.1, from coordinate 379,558 downwards.
CTTTATCATCTTCCTCCAATAGCCACGTGCCAGCTGCAATGTGGAAGAATCTCCTACACTTCGCAGCCCCTTCTGTTACTGCAGATGCTCTCACAATTGTATTTATACTTAATTATTGAGGACCTGATCCTTCAGTCTTTGCAGGATTAACTTGTTGGTTTGAGTAGGAATATTGAGACAAAAGGTATGATCAGCCTTGTGACCAGACGGGTGTCTTTGTAGTAGGCARTCTCTAATGCTGATTCAGTTCACCCTGCAGTCTTTAGATTTAGTGGTTTACCTAATGCAGGGTTTTCCTCATACCAGAATATCTCTAAACTCAATTGAAATACTTTGCCTGGGGAGTGTTTCTTGCTCTGCCACTTCTTTATCCTCCTGCTCTTGGGTCAAACTGCATATCTTTAGGTGTGTCCTATGGGCAGAATTAGGAATTTCAGAGAGTTATGAAAGCACTTCATTTTTGCACTACCAGATTACAGGAGTTGTCACTCAGATTTAGACCCAATGCCCTTAACTCTTCATCAAAACAGACAGTGCTCAATGCCTGGTCCTTTGGAGAAAGGTATAAGAGCTTGGCAGTCTCCTCCTGTGCTGAGTCTTCTGATCTCTAATTAGAGATTGGCAAGTCTGTGAAATAGCAGTTCTAATGTCCTTTCCAAAATCTTTATCAATCTTATGCTACCACTTGGTATCTTCAGTGCAATATATACTTTCAGTCTAACTTTTGGACATTACTAAATACCTGACAGCCCCTGGCAGTGAGTTCCTTAGTTTAATTTCACCTTGTGTGAAAACATAGTTCATCAGCTGGGAATTTACCTTCCTTTCTGCTTGTTTGGATATACCCTCATTTTCCTGTCCTAAATCTGAGACAGTAGTTGCTCAGTGTTCCCTCTGCCACTCATTATATACTTTTTATACTTGATGTCACTTAATATGCTTCTTCGTGATACAGTGTACAAATCCTTACAGCACTTCTTCACATGATACTTTTCTAGATCTTATAATTCTGATATATATTTTTACAGGCTACATGTCCACTGATGCACAGAATGGACCAGGGAAGACTGTACTATTGATTCACATGAAGGCATTCTCTGTAGCAATATTAATTTCATTCTTTAAGCTACCTAATATATTGCTTAGATTTTTAAAATTTTTTGCCCTTTTTTAAACACAGTTTATTTGGTTACTGGTGATAACATGGATATGGCTATATTGTACAGGTGGTTTATAGATTTTTCTTAAGTGTGCATTTTCTTCAGCATGTGTATTCAATACTCAAATAGTTTTGCTATCATAATGCTCTTGTTTAGGTCTGCCTGTAGTTTTTTACAGCCTTCTTTGGACCTTACAAACTTCAGTAACTTGGTGTTATCTAACACTTTTGTCATTTAGGAATTTTATTCATTTTTAATGCAACATTGCCTATTCCTTTTAATAATTCAGTCATTTTATATATAAACTGCTTCTGTACTCTCAGATACATTATTTAGACTTGATGACCTACTGCTTTCAAATTAGCAATGTATTTTTTTCTTCTGTAGCTCTTTTTCTGAGTCTAACTCTTCTTTGTTCATTCTGTCTCAGTTCAGTGGTTTTCTAGTGTCTGGCACCTAGATGTTTCTTAACATTCAGATACATTTGAATAATTTGGTAAATGCCAGAATCATGCTTGAGTGTGAAGAAACAAAATTCAAGTTGGTAGCTTCTGGCAGATAATCTAGCAATGTCCAAGCCTGTGTTTACAAAGGTGTGTTTCCTTCATTTTGAATTTATAAAAGGAAGCACATAAAACTTGTCAGACAGGTTTCTCAGTGCCGTATTTTATATGAGAAAACTTCTCAAACTCAGCTTAGCTGAACTAGATAGAAATGAATCCCATGAAAAAAAGAATGAGCAGATAATGTAGTTTAAAAATGCCAAAGAATATTCTGTGTTAGTGTGCCCAATATTTGTATAACCAGTCATCACAAAAAGCAAAGATGATTACCAACACATTGCCTTAAAATGCACCCACTCAGGGTAAGGTTCACTGTCTGAAACTCCTGTCTTATTAGTCTAAACGTATGTTCAAACTAACTCCAAAATTACTTTGAAGGATGGATAGTATGCACTGAAGGTAAAACATGACTTAGGAAATAATTCAGCTCAACAGTGAAAGTAGAAATAAAATGTTATGATAGCCACAGCTTTCTTGTAGTGCGGCTAGGAAGACTCTCTTTTTAAATGTCTGCTAATGTTTTTCAGTAGATTAGTAGGCCTAGAGGAAACAGATAGCCACCATATGTCGCTTGGACAGTGTACATGCATCAAAGAAGCAATGATCAAAAGTGATGGTTTTATGGGAGAATATGGAACTAGTCATACTCTAGTTGTATTTTGTATTGGTTTATGGGTTTGTCTTTGAGTGGCAGTTGGGACAAAAAGTGGAATCTGACTGTAAAGCTTGCTTTTTCTAATATCAGAACATGGAGTGCATTATCAGAAACTGTCATTTTCTGTTCTTTTAATTCTTGTAGTTACTGGTGGATATAATATACACAACTAATTCATACAAGTTTCATAAAATAGAAAAAGCAATAGCCTATAAACTCCTAAACAAGAATAATGGTTGAAATGACATATAGATATTATTAATGGATTGTTCTAAATGCAATTCTTGAATAACAACTTTCGAACAAGTTGTATCTCAGCTGAACAAGAGAGTAGTGTAATATCTTACTGCTTCAGCTGTCCTACTAGGATATTGTTTATTTATTATGTATTTATTTCAGCTATAGATAGAATATTTGTTTACTGAATGCAGATTAAAGATCAGAAATATTTCTCTTTTTCACAGCAATTTGCTGCATTTCAGATATTATATATTCCTTTTTTTCCTCCAAAGATAATAAGAGCCTTTGCTTTTAAAAAACAAACAAACAACTGGTAGCTTTTTTTTTTACTGTATGAATAACTTCAGGTCATCATTCATTTTCTTTTTCAAACTCTTCCATTAAGCCTTGGAATATTTATCTGTACTGTGTATATCCTACAAAGATGTATGTTATTTGTTTTGAAAGATTTATTTCTGTACATTTAAGTTCCACTTTTGTTAACCTCATAACCTAGAAAGCTCCTGACAAGAAAATTTCATGACTACTGTAAGGCAAAATATATGTCTGGAGAACAGTTTCATTCCATACCCCGGCTCTTACCAGAACTAAACTTTCTTTCCATTTACACTGTGTTGCCATTGCTGTACACGTATTCATTTGTGTTTGAAATAGCAAATACTGGCCAGCAATGAAAAGAAGCAGAAGTGCATAAGGAAAAGGTGATGAGATGATAATGATGGAAAATCATTAAAATAGAGCCAGTGTTGCTTAATAAATCAGTTCATCTTTAATATTTGATCTATAGCTTGTTAAAATTCTGGCTATTTTATAAATACCTTCCATTGTCTCTTATTACCTAAAAAGCCTGAAGGCTGTCTGGAGAGAGTTATTTTAAATGCTTTGCAATTTAAAATATGTAATTATCTTCTTGCAGCCATTCACAAGACAATGCTGTATGTAGATGTTCTTCAGAGAGAGGATGAATCTGAACTAAAACCCCACAGTCTTCAACCTTGACAAATTGTTAAGAAGTTTCAACTCTAGATTTGGATCAGGATTAATAAACTTTCCTTCTGGCAGCCATGTCTACATCTGCCTTGAAGACAGTGAGCACCTGAAAGGTGTTCTTTCAGAGGAAAATGAAATATTTATTTAGGCTTTGTAAAGGCAGCAGATTTTGACCCCATTTTTTGTCTTTTATGTGTCTGTACTGAAAATGTATTCAGAAAAAAATCAAGGCTGAGTAAAGTATTCAGAAGAGCAGACCTTAGTAAATTTTGGACATAGCATAAAACCCAGAAGGAAAATAATTCTTAGACATGTTTTGCATGTCCCTTTGACAGAATGCAAAGTGATGTTTGAATGCAGAGATATTTATCCAGTTTAGATTAGTTACATTTGCTGTCCATGAAGTCCATTTCTCTCTGTGATTTCAATAATAAGCAAAGGTCTAATTGCTAAACTGAATGGCAGAAGCGTGGAATGATTACCAAAGCATACTTGGATTCCCATCAAGTTATAACTTGATCTCATTGATAAAAAGCAATGAAAGAGGAAAAGAAAGTGCAGTGACCAAGGTACAATGAGAAGCAGTTACAGAAGTCTAGCTAATGAAAATATTCAGGCAGTCTCACATTTATTTAATAGAAAGATAACAAAAACTTCATTTAGCTGGGGAGTAGGAGGCTATTTGGGCCCAGCTGAGGCCCTGAAGTGGTGTAATGGCACTGTTAACTTAGCTGATTAAAATAAAATGCAGGGAAGGTGGATAGAACAGAAAAGGGGAGAAAATCATCTGAGTTGTTTGGAAATTTCAGATTGCAGGTTGGTTTGGAGGAGAACGCATGAGAATGGGGAGATGGAGGAAATGTCTGAACACTTCCATAGGTTGTGAGCAGACCCAGTAACAGGGAAAAGGAAGAAAAGGGAGTGTGGGGGGTTTTGCTTGTGTGGATGGAGTTTTATTTCTCCCTGTGGTTTGCTGAATTGTAAAATAGAGAGTGGAATGTAAAGAATACTCTGTAATCCCAGTCAACTCAAGTCTTTCTGTGGGAGGATACTGCTCGTTGCCTTTGTAATATCTGTACTCCTGACTAGCTATTCACTGATGGACTTTAAAACCATTTGAGACTTCTTTCCACGACAAGCAAAAATAAGGCATTTCGTATTATTGAATTCAGAAATAAGATAACCTGGACTTCCCCCCACCCCCCAAATCCCTGAAATAGCTTACATCTGGAAATCAGATTAAATAGTGAATGTGACCAACAGTTTCAGGGCTAGAGATTTAAGGCAAACTGTTCTGATTTTTTCCAGCAACAGGCAGTAGTACAGGCACACCTTAGTCAAATCCTCCCAGAGGGCCATAAGCCATTTGTACTACCTGCTTTCAGTCACACATTTTATTTGGAAGAGCTGGGGTTCTCAATTTGCTCTGTAAATTGTTTAGATTTTGCTGGTGCTGCAATTCTAATAGCAGAGTAAAACATGCTGGTAAATAAATACTGCTGCTGTCATGCATGTGAATTCAACCTTCAGGCAGATTTTCAATAAATGATGAGAATATGAGAGTCACCAGCCTGCAGTCCTAAAGAACTGCCAGTTTTGTGGAAAAGAACAGTGCCAGATAAAAATGCAGTAAAGATAACCTGCCTAGAATTAGATTTTGTTTTGGCCACCAAAGCATTTTTATAGAATCGGTGAGCTGAAGTAAGGAGATTTATGCAAGTATTTATGCCTCTGTTCTAACTACCACTGTAGCTGACAAAAGATGTTGAAAGCAGTGTCAACTTGTCAATGTATATGGATGCAGTTTTATGCTGTCTGAACTGGTTTTGTACAGGATTTTTCATTTTCATGTAGTGTTTTATTCTCTTTCAGTGAGAGTCAAAGTCAGAAAGCGAGGTATTCCTTGAGAGTGGTTTTACCACGATTGTGTCCTGTTTCAGGGTTGCAGAACATCTAGTTAAGGGAATTTTCCTGTTGACTTCACAGAGAGTTGGGCTGGGCTCTTAATGCTTAGTACATGGAACATTTTGTTCATGTTGTTGTCATTCTAAATATCAGGTTTTTTTCTGTGCTAGCTTGTTAATGTTCAGGCTTTGTAGAATTTGTTCCACAGCACAGCCGATGTGTTATTGGCACACCACCACAAAAGTGAAACATATTGTTCCTACTTCAATGTGCATCTGTTGCTGTTTTACTACCAAGAAGGTTAAAATATTCCCTTTATGTGTCTCTTTGCCTTTTGGAGGGGGAGGGGGGAAGGATTCATACAATGTTGGTCTGAACAACTGTAAATAGACATATTGTGATACATAGCACTAGATACAATCCCATGTCCACATGTGCTTACATATAAAGGGGAACTTTATTCTGATCTCATTTACATTAACAGGGGCTAAGACTCACTTATTTTAAATGAATAAACTTAACTTTACATAAATGAAGGACTACAAAGAGAGACTAACAAACTATAGACAGTCTAGGATACTCTGTAAAGGAAGATAATTGGTTCATACTTTTTGTATGACAGAACTGTGTGATCCTTCAACAAACTAGGTGTGTGTCCCCATCTGCAAGTAAGTATTATCAGTGGGTGGCTAAAAGACTCCATCTTAATCTGGCATCAATTATTCACACCTTTATCATTTCTCCATTGGGTTGCAACAGTGCAGTCTATCTGCACATGAAGTCTGCCATACTTAGGCACGTCCAGTACAGAATGTTACTGAGAATTGTATTCTGCCACACAGACCACCAGGGCCATACTGAACCTTCCCTCCCTCTGTGCTAAAATTCCCATTGCATTTTGAATGATCTCATTGCTTTAGTACTGATAGTCAACATGTACATGCATCTGAAAGGCAAACTAAAATCTTGAAGTAAAAGCCATCAGCAGTAGCTTTTTTTGCCTGGCACAGTGCAAGTCTCTAGAGGCAAAACTCCTGTATTCAAATGCCAGGTGCTTTTCAGGCCAGTCAGACACAGAAATAAATGCCCACAGAAATTAGACTGACACAAACCTCCTTTTTCTCCACTCCCAAAATAACATGCAWTTCATACACTTACCTTCTCTAACTTTAATACTGGTAGCATTTAAAAAAAATCTACCTGAATAAAACATTCAGTCAATACATTTTCCCTCCATAGAGTAAGATGAGAGTACAAATCAAAGTTCACAGATAGACGTAGGTAGCCATGTTTCCTTTATTCAGTATAGGAAAAGGAAATGCTACGGTGATGAGTGTAAAATAATGTGGTATGTGGTGGTGGTGCTGTTGGTCCAAACTAGAGCTGAGTTTGAAAACATGCTGCAGTGACGCAATTTCACATAAAGGAGGTGCGGGAGGTCAGCAGTAATTTTAGGAGAAATGCTTATAATACAATGAAGAAAAACATTTCTCTTCTTCCTTTAATTTCCTTTTCTCATTTTTTTATTATTTTTATCATGGCAATGGGGATGAATACAGACAAGGAGTATTTGATGCAGTTCTTCTGGGCATTTGCAAATCATTCTGATTCTGATCAGTAAAGGTGAATTGTGGCAGCCCTTTGTTCAACTTTAGTAATACCAGATAACTTATTCATACGCTCAGGACAAGAAGCTGAAATTTTAGAATATTTCAAAAGCAGCAAAACATGCAGTAATAAATAGACATATTTTCTTTTTGTCAAAACAGTCTCTATATTTTCATTAGATTTTGATTTTTCTTGGAAAGCAAAAGAGAATATCAGCATAGAATGTCAACCTGTAAATTAGGAAGTGGCATTATACAGTGTTGGTGATTCAGGAGGCTGGGTTGTATTTGCAAATATAATTGTTAAGTCTATTTCAAAGGTGAAGAAAGCAGAACTTGTAACACTTTAACTGGCCTCTTTTTTGGATTTTGCAGAATCTGGATACAAGCAGTGCTTCAGCTATCAATAGGCTGAAATTTTAATCATATAAAATTTCCAAGTCTTTCAAATAACTCTCATTCTCTACCAAAGTAGAAAGCTGTGTGATACTATTTCCATAAACAGCTTGCTTAATGATGCACTGAACTTAACAAAAATAGATGTGGGTTACCACATGAAGGGTAAACATATGCAACTGCACCCTAAGGGAAAAGAGTGGAGGTTTTTTTTCAGTTTGTTTTTCACTGCAATGTTACAATAATTTACACTTGGAAAAATAATTTCAGTAATATTTTTGATATAGAGTTGCTGTGACTTCTTCAGAAGGTTGCAGTGTATCTTGGAACATTTACTTTGTGGTCCAGATCTTCTTCAGAATTCCAGGAAGAATCTCCAGATTCTTCACTGGAGTTGACTGGAGCTTTGCCTGAGTATAGAACAGAATATTGGACTTGAACTGATACAGACTGAAGATCTATTAGTTCCTTTTTGTTCACCCTTGCTTTACAGCCTTATTAGTGGTGTTGAGTCAGCTGGTTCAATTCAGTGCTTCATGGTAGATTTGTAATTGCTTGCCCAAATTTAGTGGGGAAGCCTGTAACTTTCCCATGCAGTCGTTCCATGTTGCAGATATGTAGCACAGTCAATACTTCATGGACATGTACAAAAATACTACTTTTGGGTGTTGCCAATTCATATCTGAAATCATACATCTTATATCATTTGGTGTGTTTTTCTGAAATTATCAGCTTTAAGATTGAAATCAGAATTGATTTAAGATTGCTATCAGAAGCAACAGTTAACCGAGAAGATCAAGGAGAACTTGCTAATTCTGGGCCCTGCGCAAGGATCCTGAGCCTGCCCTAGCTCCATGTTGGGATAAGACCTTATGTACACTGTTTCTCCTCTCTGCTTCAGTCTTCAATGAAAGTGAACCCAGCTGTGTGGATTAGGCAGGTGTCCCAGTATCATTGCTGAGGTCTCAAGGCTGTAAAGTCTTCTGTTTAATTTAGATACAGTCTGGGAGTATTAGCCATTAATTAAAGAAAGCTCCTAGTCATAGCAGCCATGAAGGAAAGCTTGAAAATGTGAACTTAATTGCCCTGATATCGGAAGGCAATTAAAAGTATCCAAAAGGTGTAATTTTTGAGATTTCATGATCTTTTTTGAGGCACTAGTAATATTTTTCTTGCYAGAGTTTTGATCAGAAATAGATTTTTACTGTTGTTGAGGGTGTCTTTCTGTTTGCCATGCTAAATCTTGCAGAGATGATGCTTGTCAAACAGATGAATCCTTTGTGTAATTTCATTGACTTCCTGGAGCTTTTCCCAGTGCTATTTCAGGAAAATCTCAAATGGTGCATAAATGCATTCCCTGGCTGGAGCTGTCTCTTGTACTGCATGCAAGGAAAAGGTGACTTTAACTTGGCCTTTAAACCTTGGGCTGTTCTAAGAGGTGTGTTGTACAGTAAGGTYCATGGTATGCATTATAATTCTAATAGTGATGAAGACTGGTGTCACATTATCTGCCTCACAGCACTCAGCCTGAAATGACAGGTCTAGGATCCACCTTTAATCCTGTTTTGAGGCTGGTGAAGATGGTTAGCTCACAGCTAGAAACACCCACCTTCTGGAAAGCAGCGAAGGTTTATCCCACAGTGCGCTCATGCACTTGAATACACTTGAATGTTAAAAAATAATAAAATAAAACAGTTTTATAGTTAAAAGGGATACATTTATTTTACACTTCTCTCTTTCTGTGAAGGGAACAAAGCACAGTTTTCCCTCTTCTCCTTCCACAAAGGGGAATCTTGTATGTGTTTTCATGTAAAACAAAATAACACCTGCCCCCAACATAGTGAGCTCCCCTGGACCCCTCAGCTCCACCCGCTGACCCTGAATTGATATACCCATCAGTGATAAACTATTTTTCTCCTCACTTTATATTTTTCCTCACTTTCTTAACACCACTTTAGAGACCTGTCAACAAACAGATAAACTACGTAGACGTGAGAGAGCATTAACTTCTGGTAGGTGTGTATGGGAATAGGCCACTCTGGACAGGCTGTGGATGGTAACAACTTGAATTTTGTCTGCCAGAAAGAAATAGTGAACTTGGGAGAGAGGAAAGGAGAGAGAGAGAAAGAGAGAGAGACTGACTGACTGACTGACTGACTGACTCTACCGCAAGAAGAAATGCCTGACCCCCTCTGTTCTCCCAAGTCATCTGTATTGGACTTGACAAGTATAGTACAAAAGAGCTTGGTCCAGGTGTGAGAATGAGAGTATGTGAATAGAGAGAGTCATCATTGAGGTAAAGGGCAAGGTTTACAGAAGGAAATGTGATGAACCAGTTAGTTTTTAACATCTTTGGCTTAAGCTATTGGCTGATGGTGAAATATGTTGGTTGAATATTTTATTCACTGGAAAATAATGCTGATTTAAGTTGAGCAAAACTATTTGTGAATTCAACAATTTGGTCAAGAAACCCTATCAGAAATTCATATTTCATATTTTCATATTTTCCCCCAAAGTTGAAGTATTTTGACTTGATTTTTTTTTCATTAAGTGCTTCAGATTTCCAGTTTAGAACATTTTATATCTAAATACATTTACTTGTAGTAGCAAGAAAGAATAGCCCTTCCAAGGTGGTGGCACAGTTTATAGGGCTCCTTGTTTGTCTGTTTCACTAGAAAAAGAATGAGCAGACACTTCAGGCTGAGGTGTTCAATTTTCTTTGCAGCTATCAGATCAAATAAACAGTTAGTTTCACAGCTCTAGCTAAAAACTTGCTCTATGGCCCTTATCGGGTGCAGAGAGACAGGGGCAAAGCGGATCAAGAATTGCCTGGATTTCAAGAGGCATAGTCAATATCCATATACCTCATCAAAACACAGGTTTTGTTCTTTTTTTTGTCATTCATTTGTATGGGATTGTATTAAGGAATCCTTTTGTTTGTTCAGCCCCAGTTCAGTGAAATATTATTTAATGCATATCTATTTAAAAATGATTTTCAGATTCCTGGAAATACGTCCTTTAATTGAATTTGTGTTTTTACTTTTAGTGTTAGTTATCCTGTATTCTAGTTCTAATGTATATCTAATTTTATTTAAAGTTCAGATTTGTCATTTAAAGGTCTTCAGAAAGATTTTTTTCATTCAATACAAATTTCATCCTTCTGTGACAAGTTCCAGTTTCTGGCAGTTCAGAGTATGACAAATACAGAGTATGTGGAAGAGCAGGATTGAAAATTAAGTGCTAATTTTCTGTTATTATGTTGCATTATCAGAGTGATATAGGGTCTGCAGAGAAGACTGGCTTTAGAAAACAATATTCTTCTTTAGGGGTGAGGGAAAAAAAAAGGCTGATAAAGGACATGCAACTTCTTTTTTTTCCCCAAGACTTCTAATATTAGTGGCAAATGATTACTGGCAATGGCTTTATCTCTAATGCACATCTTCCACTACTTAAGGAAAAATGCTACTACTGAAGTGAAATCCATAAAAAGAGATATGTGGGTATCTTACAACAAGTTTTAAACATTTCAGTAAGTTTTCAGTTATCATTTTTCTTTGCAATAGTCTGATTGATAAAAAATGTTGATGGCAATCAGTCAAGAACACAATATCTTAGTGCATCAAATGAAATAACAAAGAATTAGTCCTTCCTTTAGTCTGAGAAGTTATCTTACACATGTAAAATACGAATAATTTCACAGCACTAAATAGAGCTAATCAGTGCAAATGAGAACACCGGGAGTCTTGAAACATTTAAACAATTTGTGTAGCTACAAAATAAAAAAGACAATTTGTGTTGTATGATACTTTAGGGAAAAAAAATATTGTGCTGAAATTACCTTTGCCCAGTGTTTCTAAATTCATTCGTTTCTTTGTAATAATGTCGTCATCTTGTTATAAAGACAGCTAATAGAACAGCTAATAAAGACAGCTTTTTTTCCACGGTAATAGAATTGAAACATACAATCTTCAACCATTATCACAGTACTCATATTCCAAATTCCTTTTTATTTCCTGTGATGTAAAATAAAAATATCACACATGACAAATCAAAATATTTAATAACAAACCACCTATAGAAATGAAAGAGTAATATGGATTTGGAAGAGAGACATGGCACTACTGGAGCAAGTCCAGCGAAGGGCTACAAAGATGATTAGGGGACTGGAGCATCTCTCTTGTGAGGAAAGGCTGAGAGAGCTGGGCCTGTTTAGCTTGGAGAAGAGAAGGCTGAGAGGGGATCTTATCAATGTGTACAAGTATCTGAAGGGAGGGTGTCAAGAGGATGGGACCAGACTCTTTTCAGTGGTGCCCAGCGACAGGACGCGAGGCAACGGGCACAAACTGAAACACAGACGCTTCCATCTGAACATGAGGAAAAACTTTTTCACTGTGAGGGTGACAGAGCACTGGAACAGGTTGCTCAGAGAGGTTGTGGAGTCTCCTTCTCTGGAGGTATTCAAAACACGCCTGGACGCGATCCTGTGCAAGGTGCTCTAGGTGACCCTGCTTGAGCAGGGGGGTTGGACTAGAYGATCTCCAGAGGTCCCTTCCAACCTCAACCATTCTGTGATTCTGTGATTTACATACTTTTCAATTACTGCTCTTCATAATTCTTTTTTAATGTGGGCAGTTGGAAGGGGAAAAGTTCATCAGAGATGTGTGATAAGTTAAACATTGGATATAAGTTATTTGGGAAATACCTGGGAAAGCAGTAAGAGCATGGAACTTGCTATGATTTGTTGTATGGCGGCAATGCGAAATGACTGTGATTTACTCATTAGTTTCAGAAGGCTGAGAAAATAGGAAAATTAGTAAGAGGATATCAGTTCAAAGAGAGGTCCTTCTTTGAGTATCTGCACAGTAGCAAATCAATTCAAGTTGCACTACTTTTCCAAATACGGCTGATTTTCTAACAGTTGAATTTCTTACGTCTAAAACATACTGCTAGCTTTTATATGAATTTGCTTGTCTGTCAGGTCTGATTTTGGCTGAGGTTACAGCTGGTTAACTTGTTTCACTTGTTGATTCTTTGCGGACTTTTTATGCTATGTTTGTACAGCTCCTTGCATAATGGAGGTGCTGATGCTTTTTTAGGATTCCTAGGTATTATAGTGATAGAAATAAGAAATAAATATTAATGGCAACAGTGTCTATGAGAAATTTCTGGTTACTTATTAGAAACTTACTAGAAATGACACCAAAACCAGAACATTTCAAACCATCTCCTGAAAAGTACTACTTTCTGCCAAATCTCATTGCTATTGTTATATGTAAAACAACTGTTAAGAGCTTGCTTTGGGTCAAATTGAGTTAATATAATATGTAGCTTAATCCGGATGTCATCTTTGTACTCTTTAATATATTTGCCCATATTTTTAATGATTGGACAAACGATTAGATTGTAAAGGTCAGCATATATTCCTGGGGAATAAATTTAAAAATGCATATTTTCCTTGGATTCATAGTTCTGTAGTTGGCTCACAGGTTCTACTCAAATATTTGCTAAGAAATAATAACCATTTTTAACTGTGACTTCAAAAAGCATCACATGTAAGTGACTAGGATATCTGAGCAAAGGGAGAAATGCTGAGTGAACAAGTCTAAAAGCTGAGAAATATTTTTCATTTCAGAGCTCTGCTCTCCTCAGGCATAGTCTGTGTGAACCTCTTTGAGAGAATTATTGAGATTCAGCAGATCTCTGCCATTAATTTCACTCAGGGCAAACAGTCTCCTGCAGAGGCACTTGGTGTTCTTTTTCCCCTTTTTTAATCTGTCAGGATGCTGTTAAACAACAGGAAACTCAAGCAGCATGGTTAATGCTGATAATGTAATAAACTGCCTATCAACCCTGCAAGCAATGTATAAATAATTTCTGACTACTTCAGCAAAAAAAAAAAAGTACATATTAAAAAATTATAAGTGTGTTGAAAGGTTGGTGCTGGATTTTAGCTAGGGCTGAGTGTCAGCTTGAAATGTGCAGTATTTCTCAAGATGGCAGGGGTCATATGAAATTAAAATGGATTTCATCAGAGAACAAGATTTCAGGGGCCCATGGAAGCCCCTCACTAAAATTTAGCCACTAACCTGAGTGACAGTGTTGCTTTGATTCCCTTTTATAAAATGGAAGAGTTAATCCCACTTCTAGTTTCTGTCAGATCATTACTGTCAAGAAGGAGCATAGTTCCACTGGTAAAATCCCTGGAAAGAAATATTTGGGGGTGCAAGGAAAGTATTTGGAATGAATGAGATTGCACCAAGATTAAAATATCAAAAAAGAAAAAGAAAAAGATGATGGGGGAAGCTCCACATCCTATTGTGAGATACTCATTCCCATGTGCTATTTCAAATAAAGCAAATTAAATCCTCCATGTATCAGGAACTGCTTCTTTATGCCCAGAGAATAGGATGGAAACCTTATATAAAGTGTGAAAAAGGGTACACGCTCTACATTCCTGGTGACTGGTTAAATCCACTTTGGGATGGGGATACTCACACTTGCACTGGGAGGTTGCCCAGGAAGACAGTGAATCTTTTCTTCCTGCTCTTGCAGCCAGCCCTTGTGCTGACTCACCCTTGGTTGTGGAGAGCCAGACCCAGCTTGGCTCTGCTTAATGCAGCTCTTAGCCAAGAACCACCAGGGCATGAGTCCACCCAGCAAATGCCTCCACCCAACAGTGGCAGAGCAGAAAGGAACAAACTGACAGAGTGAAGTTTTGGGATATTCCTCTTATGGAGATTACTGTGCATTGCTTCATGGAGTAGGGAATGATGATGCTTCTCTACATATTAGTCCACCCCCAACCCCACTCTGATTCTGCTAAGGGCATGTTATGAAGTCCTTCCTTAAATTTGGGTGCTTTGATAAATGCTTTAAAGGGCTCCTGTCCTTGAGTGAGTCTGTGGAAAAACACATACACTTCCAAGGTGAATTAACTTTTTCATGTAATCTCTGCGGAGTTGGGGACAGAAACCTAGGATCAGCCTTGGACATTTGTGATTGCAGCACAGTAAGGGGAAGTCCTGGCATTTCTGAGTCAAGGGACCACATGCAAAATAAAACATTGCTTAATACAAATGGCAGCCATATATGGCCATCAAGTAATTGCTAATATCGTTAGTGAACTTTGCCGTGCATTTTATCTGCATTTTCTTTCCTTACATTTTAAGTACAAAACCCTTTTCACGCTTTCAGTGAGATCAGAAATCCTCATGTTGCAATTCCACACATGAAGAAGAAATTACCAATCTCCCATATTGTTCTTCCTTATTACAAGGAAGGCAGGACCAGGGAGTTCCAGTCTAAGCAGATTCTGGTGAGTCATTTTTCTCTCTGAGGATTCTGCCTTGCCCAGTTCTCATCTCTGACTCACTGCAGCTGTAAATGGTGTGGCATATAATTTTCAAAGGGCACATACCAAAACTCTCTTCAGAACAAGTTCATCTAATTTTACCACTGATTTCTCTATAAAGTATGTTTTGCTCTATTCTAAATCCCAGTTCCTGGCACTGGCAAGTTCTACAGGACTAGGCCACGGTCACAGAAGTGTTAGAAGTGTACAAGTATTCCTTAAATAACATTTATTTGTTTATGTAATTCTTTTATGTATATAACAGTGGATTTTTTGACTTCGTTAAAGCTATAAAACTTGGATGTAAAGGAAAATTACAGTTTTTCTGTGGCTGAAACAGAACTGTCTACTAGTAATGCTATTGTGCTGTCTGCATTTCATGGAAACTTGTATTTGATGGATTGATCTTTTTTTAAACTTCACTCATTCTATTTCTAATTATGTACTTAGATTGACATGTGAAATTGGGATCAACTTTTGCTGCCTTGTTGCAAGCAGAAGCAATATTAGCACCTGAGGTGCTTTCAATGTGACAATATGACACCTGTTTGTCTCTGGATTCTAAGTGCCTCAGCTAAAGGAGAAAATCTAGTAGAAAACGGTACTGGAGTATATACATAATATCAGGTTAGAGTGATGTAGCTCTTCTGTTTTGATGTGACTGTTCCACTAGCAAAGGATAATTCAAAAGCAGTCTTGACTTTCTGTGCCTCTATTTTAGGAACTCATAACTTCTCAGAAATTTGTCCTTTGGGCTGAAGTTCCCTACCTTTGGAACTCAAGGATGATTTTCAAAAATCCAAATCCAAAAAAATGAAAAGCCTAAACAAAGAAGCACAACTTGGTCAGATCACAGAGTTTTTGCAAATACTGTCCCAGATAAGAACAAGTTTCAGTGGCAGACTGGTAGAAACAACTGATCAGAAACTTCAGCCTTCAAAGGTAGTGACCTTTTCACAAATAGAAAAAAAACCCAGACTTTTCTCTGTAACCCCCAATACTGCCCTTTAGATACTCAGGCAGATGTTCATATATGGGTATGTGCAACATACACATATGTGCCTGATCTGTTCATGCATGTAGCAAAAGGCAGAAAGTTCTTCAACAAGATAGATTATGGAAGCGCTCCTAACTCCCAGCCAAGCCAGCCAGTGCTGAGTACTCTGGTAGGAGCCAGGTTCCTCCACATCCCTCATGACCCAGAGCAGACCAGGCCCACTCTGGCAAACAGTAACAGCTGGCAGGTGGTCTGGTAAACGTTGTGTTTTCTTTCAATGAAAATTTAGCCAAGCTTAACTAAAACAATAGGAAGTGGTACTTTAATCTTAAAAGAAAATGTTACCAACCTTTAAAGAAAAAGAATGATATGTTTGTTACCTTACACACATAAAAGCCTGAGCTCAGGATATTTTAAGCCTTGATGTTAGACAGGCAAAATTTGACCTGCAAACTGAACATTTGGATTGAAGCTTTGTTGCTTAGACCTAACTCCAGTTATTAATAGAAATTGAAAGTCATGTCAGTAGTACCTATGATAATAATAATATATCTGCTTTTAAATGACACTTTTCATTGATAGATCACCAAAAAGGTAGATATCTTTTTCCTTGTTTTATGGATGGTGACTCCAAGACACAGACAAGTTAGTCACTTCTCAGGCTGTTAGCTCAACTAGTTACAGAGTTTAGGTGTTCTGAATTCCAGTTCTGTGCTCTGTACTTTGTTCTAATAGAGCTGAAGTATTTCATTTGAGTATTTGTATGTGTTCAAGTAGCACTGGAAAACTCTGAACTGATTGTTAAAATGTAAACATTCATCTTGTATAAGCTGGTAATCTATAGCCTTTCTTCTTGAGCAAGGTTAGTATGTATCTGTAGTCACAGTTGCTGCTGAAGACAATAACTGTGAGGGACTATAATCTAGAGGGCCACAGAGCTTGAGCACATAGGCAAATTAGGCAAAACCCTTTTCTGCAGGTCATGGAACAAGTGAACAGCTTAGCTTCTTAGACGTTGCATTGCCAGCAGCTTTAAACTGTACAGAGAGGCTGCCAAAGCTAGTTGATAAAGCCTGTAGCAAAGAATCACTAAGTAGCATAATTTGTTTGTCTTCAGTGGAGTTATGCATGCTCCAGCAAAGCTGAATTCAGGCTGTGCTTAATACAGCCAAGTTTGCAATAAGGAAGGAGCCCTTTTCATTTTAAGTGCAGTTTACATCAAGATAGGTGAGTAAAAGGTAGAATATTAATGAATGAGAGAGCAGTATGACCATCTAGACTGAGTTTCTGCATGCTACAGCTAAAGATCCTCTTAAAATAATTTCTACCTCCGCTACTCCATTTCCCTTTGAGCCATTGTATGTCTTTTTAGCAATATATACACTTTTGATCAGGGATTTATAGGAATATAAGCCTAGATAAGTTAGTCTGAAATACTGTTTCAAGCTTCAGTATATATCCCTTAAAATCATTGCTGCAATACATACATTGAAACTAACAACAAATTAATATGTTTGAGATATATTGTAATGAGAGAGAAAACTTAGGCCCGAAATGCCATGAAAATTTTTGGTTAAGACTAGCAGGACTTAATGTAGTGTTTAGTATAACTAGTTAATTCTGTCAATCAATTTACACAAGAGAATGCAGGCCAACTTTTCTGGAATTGTCCTTTTGTAACTATGAATATAGCTTAACTCAAAAAAAAAAGTAAAATCTATTAGCTGAGATAGAAGTTATTTTTCTTCACTGCATGGATATATCACCTTCTATTTGTGTATCTCAAAGAATGACATAAAGGTAGGTACTATTCTTATTAGAACTGGTTGGAAAGACATCATGAGAGACTTTGACTTCGCAGGATTTTGAAAGCTTACCAGTTTTGCCCACTTCTATTTTGGGAAAAAAAAAGGAAACAAAACAAAACAAGAAAACGTTTGACTAAGTTTTGGCATATTTAGAATAATAGGTTTTGATTTTTTAAAGTTTGAAATTATGTCAATTGCTCATTAAATATTTATTATAAAATAACAAAACCTAAAATCAAAGCAAAAGACTTTGATGGAGCAGAAATGAAATTTTTTTTAATTCCCTTTAAAATTTTTTCTGTGTGTAGAATTTTAAAGTTTTTGAAGGGCTTCTTCCCAATTTGAATTATCACAATCTTCTTTTGGGGCAAACTTCTATTTTCCATACAGGTCTAGTCTTTGTTAAACACTTGCAAAAACTCTTTCTCTAGTAGCTACCAAATGGGGAAGCTTGTAGAAGGATTTGCCCAACATAATAATGGCTGCTGGTAAAGCAAGTCAACCTCTTGATGCCAAAGCCACTTCTCTAAGTATTAGATTTTAGGATGCAGGTCAGATCAATTTAGCACATGTTCTCTTGTAGGGTGCACACTTTTTATTGCTTGAATGGTGAAATCATAGCTCTGAAGAGGTTGCTGCCCACCCACCAACCTACCAGCATCTCTCACAAATCATCAAGTTCTTTGTCTCTTTCTCAAAAGTGAACCAGCAGGTATTGTTGACACTTAAAATTACTGAGTTATAGCTATGTTTTGTTTTTCTAAAAAATACCAGGCTGACATCAAAACCACTAGCTTTGAGGTTGTCGGGTTTTTTTGGATGTAAGTATAGGGTATATTGTACATTATATACTATATACACACTGTACTATAAATGGCATAATAGATATATAATGTGGATAATATATATTATAATATTATATACTGTATGTAATGTATATGTAATGTGTATGTTCATGCTATACAGAAGTATTTTGTTCCTCACTAATGGCCAAAGAAAGAGTGGGAACATCACTGAATGGCATGCAGTAGATTGGGGTTCAGTCCTCCTTTCTGCCACGGATGTTCCGTACCTCTTTGGGTAAGCCATGTAGAATGCAATCCTATCCTTAGGTATATTTGTGGCAAAACACCCCTCAGATTTAGCAGTGCACAGTCATGCCCTTTACAGTCTTGTGCCTCAACTCCCCACCTGTGAAATGGGTATTCTGATTCTTCTTTTTCCCTGCCAATTTTGTTGTCTTGTCTCTTTAGCTCCTAAGTTCTTTGTTGTCTGGAACAGAGCCGATGATACTTTATTATGTACGTGCTTGTACTGCACAGCAGGGAAAAGGATCTGAGCTGGGGCTGCACAAATAAATGGAGTAATATGAATAAAAATCATCATCAGCTGATGTATCAAAGGAAAATAAATAAAATTAGCAAAAGACATGCATGCTTGACAATAGTGCCTTAGAACAACCCTTTTGCTTTAGAATTAGAAGATCTTTTTTATGATACAGCAGTATATTCTTTATTACCTCTTGGAGCCAGTAATCAGCTGTTGTTTTTGTTTTGCTCGGAGATTAATGTGGGATTCCACCCTTCCATGAATATTTTGACTTTGCTGGATTAAGCTTTTGTTTGCTTGAGCAGTTCAACTGACCAAAATAAATTAGCTGCTTTGAGAATACACTCAAAGCAAAGCATTTTTATATGGTTTCTCTCATAAAAGTTTAATGCAGTGTATAATTAGAAGAGGTTGAGTGCTTCCATTAATTCTGCCAAGTTTTCTCACCCGTATATTCTGATAAGCCTAATATTTTGCTGACAGATTGAATCTAGGCCCGATTAAAGATGTATGCAAAGACATATATCATTGACCCCTGAAAAAACATCCCACAGGAAAGGAAACAAAGCAGGAGGTTTCAGGAAGCTCGGCTGGCATTTGCTGTCCTCTCAGAGTTTTAGGGAAGATGGAGCACTCTGTGGGAATGTCTGGGAATCCCAGTTATGTGGTTAATGGAGTCCAGCAATGCACAGATCAGCAAGATGTCCCCATGGAATTGATGCCTCTGTTTCTGCAGCAGATTCCTTCCCCTAATAGCAGGGGCTGGGCAGAAGCCATGGGGTTGCTGCWGTTGTGAAGCAGCAGCAGTAGAAAGAAATTTGCAAGAGTTAATACTGCTGGAGGCATCATTAGTTGCTAATGGGGTTTGAGGAGGACAATATTGTGGAGATCCTCTCCTGCTTGAAATCCCATGCAGGCTAATCCCTCTGCTACTTATAATAGTACTGTTGTAAAAGTATGCATAGCTCTGTTATTACTCCTTCTATTTTGCTTTCCATTTGCTTCTTTTTATTGGAAAGATGGCTAAAATTAGGCTTTCTCAGGAACTGACAGAAAGGTTTATCCTTAAGATTATGACTTCAGTACTCTGAATAATATGTATAGTTCTGTTACATTTTGTGTTTATACCAGCTTCCAATGAATCTTACAGAGTACTATGTCTTTTCTTACTGAAATCATTTTAATCGTGTTTCCAGACAGTATTGCTAACTCTGAACAAAGTTAATATAGAGCAAATCAATCAGTAAGTGTGTCTTATAATACTCTCTCCTCCCCTTTTTTAGTGTGAAGTTTCAGTGCAAGATTTCACTAGAATGCATACATTTGCATTTTTTAATACACTAAGCTGCAGTGTAGTCTTTACTGTAGACACATTCACCTCTGATCATCTCAAGGTGATTTTGTAGTCTCTGTTGGGTAGCCTCGTGTGTACGTGAGTTCTTGATTCTTCAGAACCTGAGAGAATAGCAGCGTCTTACCTCTCCTTATATCTCTTTAGACTCCTCAGCAAAACAATAGTTCAGTGATTCCTGAGCTAATAAATGGACTGCTACATCAGTTTATAGCAAAATAAGGACTGCAGAGTGTTAGAAGTAATGAAAGGCAGCTTTTACAACAGATATATATTGTGATTTGACATACATTCCTCCCTCAGAACTGTTCCTCTCTTCTGTAAATATATATATATGTGTAGCTTTAGGTTTGGTTAGTTCAGCACTTGAGTATGAATGCATGGAAGTTGCAAGGCTGTCTGCCTTTAATAAAAATGTTAAGAAACAGGCACTAAACATATGTTTGAATTGTTTCAGTGCTCCTTACTGCTTTCTAAGATGCCTGTCTTGCTCTCTGCCCTGTCTTCCTCTCTGCACACATAGAGAGATACAGAAGATATAGTGAAAGCTGTTTGCTCTCCACAAGTCATCTTTCTTTGAACATCTTGCCTGCTTTCTCATTGCAACAATATAATTTGGTGCTGTACCCACCCATCCAGATTTTCTGAAGGGCTAGGGAAAGAGGAGGCAAGGCTCAAGAATCAACTGTCTGCCTAAGAAAAAAGTTAGTCACATTTCCCTAGAACAAGTGGAACGTTAACCACAGGCAGACATCCTGTTAGCTGTTTCTGTGAAGTAGGTTTGCAAAATTACTCCAGTGCTTTTAATTTGTAGCAGAACATCTAGCATGTGGCCTATAATCATCTCTGCTACAGTGCCACTGAAATTAGTCAGGAACGTCAGGAATGAATTTGGCTCCACTTTTTGCTGGCCTTTTGTACTTTGTCAAAAAGATTTTCCATTGTCTGTTTCCCAAAACAGTTGTGTCTTTCCATAGAGGGCTGTGTTGAATCCATAGGAGAGGGAACAGATAACTTAGCATCCACTCCAATTAAAGAATTTTTAGAGGAAAGGAAATCCTACTATGGTGCCTGAGTCACCCAGCTAACTAACATCAGGGAACAGCAAAGTGTTCCCACTGTGTGCTGAATTGGTACTTCCTATACTACCATTAAAATCTCTGCTCTTAGGAAAGTGAAAAAATTATTCTGAGTTTCTGGTTGCCTTCTAATTGGCAATATTGCCTTATAAGGCAAATTGCCTTATAATTCTGTTATAAATAACAGAAATTTAGGCTGGAACTCAGAGATACCAGTACTAATGCACTTTCTGAACAACTTCTCTTAGGCAACTTTTGTGCACAGAATTTTGTTTTAATAAAAAAAATGAACCAGAAAGCAAAACAAATCAAAAAATTCCCAAGGCCCTTGTTGTCATGACTGTTAAAAAAAAAAAAAAAAACTTAAAAATATGTCCCAGTCTTGTTTATATGATGTTATTCAAGAACTGCTATTCCTGAGTAACTCTTTATGTGGATATTCTTATTCCAGAATCAGCATGACTTTCTCACACTCAGTTTAACTATCTTTCAGTGCATTAAGTTGAGCAAGAACACAGCAGTTTGGGAAGTGAAATTTAGATCCAGGCTCCTGAAAAATGCTTTCTTGGATTCCCAGGAGATGTGCCTGTTATTAGTGTCCTTAGTTTACAGGATGCTTAGAAGAAGGAAGATAAGGAGTAATCATCCCAAACCAACTGTCAGTTCAAAATGGTCACATCACACTTGCAGTACAGAGCTAGTAAGGAGACACATCTTTTATCTATTTATACAAATTTACAAACACATAGTTTGGGAAATAAAGTTCAAGAGGGAAATCCTTTAAAATGAAACTGCTGCACTGAGTCACCAGTGGGGACAGGGAAAGAATTTTACCCCTTGTTGATGGATGGAGGTGTTGATCAGCCGATCAAGTACGGGACCTAATACCTTGTCTAACAAAGAGATATTTTCAACTCCAAGGAAGAGAAACTGTGCATATTTTACAAAGTGAAATGGTGAGCTGATGTACTGGATAAGGAGGAAATAAAATAAGTTGCACAGACCGCTGAGAGGATTTTAAATGGGAGGTGGCTTATAGAAGTTGTCACTCTCCAGCTGGATAAGGCTGAACATACTGAGCATAATCTGAGATGTGTGGGTCACTGGAAGCAGGACCCTTTTGTCAGGAAAATGTGCAACTACTCAGCTGTACTGTGACAGGGAGAGAGAAATCTTTCTGATTTAAACTCACTGTAGGTAGAAAGGTGCTTTTATTTGCATCTTACTTGACCTTGTTATGTGTTAAGAGTGATTTCAGAGTAGCTGTATAATAAGGAAATGTTCCACACCCAAAACCATAGTATCTCTATATCCATCACATTTACAAACCAGTGCATCAGGGCATTTGAACAAGTGCCTAGCTTCAAAACACATTCCCCAGTGTACGCAAAAGGTAGCAGCTGCACAGTCCAGGTGGAGAACTTGTATTACAGGAGTCTGGAGAGGAAGAAGGGCTTTCTGGTGATGCATCATTATGGCAAAGCTCACTGACAATCAGCAGAATAGTGGAGACCACTCCTGGACTCTGGGTGGCCTGAGGGGAGTTTGCCACAGTCAGCAACTGCTCCTAGCTGGCATGAGCCACAATTTCAGCACCTTTAGCTTGCTGAAGCAGGAAAAAAACATATACTTCAGCCCCAAAACACAGATTCCAGCCCCCAGTATGCAGACCACACAAGAGTGTTAATAAGGAAACACTTAACCCCCAGAACACATGGCAGAGCTGGATACAGCCCAGGGAAACCTTCAGAAGCTGCCTCAGTGACTTTATGAAATTTCTGGAAATTCTGAACTTTTTCAGAATTTCAGGCAGAGGAGATAATGTTTCTTAGAGGTGAGGAGCTGCATATAGGAGTAGGTTTTACTTTTGTATCAGTTTGTTCTTTATTAGCATATGTGAATTGTTCCCTTTCGCTATTTTCTTTCTGTTGCTTGGAAACATTTTGTAAGTTGTCAGCACTATATCCTAGGCTGATTTAAGATTCAGCTAGAATGAGCTTTAATGAAAAAGCACATAGTCTGTTTTTCTTTTAAATAAACACCCCAGGAATATTGAATTGAAAGCTTTCTTGCTTTGTCAGGTTTTAAGCAACTAGAAATTACTTTTACTAGTACAACAGCATTGAATATACTTTTACAGTAAGGTCAGCTTCTCCTCCTTAACCCTGTAGGCCTGTTGGTGAGGCAAAATTTCTCACCAAAACCATCATCCCTTTTCCTGAGAACCAGACTGATGCTGTTGCATGCATTACATGTCACTAATTAAATGTAGATTTTTTTGTATTACTCTTTCAACTTTCTTTTCCGGTTGTAGTCTCAGAGAGATAAGTTTTGCTGATAAACCGACCACATCTAAGATATAACTTAGCAGAAGCACATCTCTAGGACTCTGATTCTGCAAGCTTTTGAACACTTGCCAGAGACATACTGTTCTCCCTTTAGAGTTTGTGAAGGTTAATGATGCATAGTTTCCTTAGCATCATACTTCTGTAATACTGACCATGGGACTCAAGTCACTCAGTGTGAAGGTGCACTGAAAAACTGTGTGGGACACATGCAAAGTGCCCATGTCTGGCATTTTAAAGTAAATGTCACATCAGTACTCTTAAATGTCTGGTTCAATATGTGGGAATCTCCCACAGAAATTCCTAAGCCTAAAGTAGGATAATTAAAATGATTTGATTATATGAAATTGTCTCCAGGAGAATTCCTGTTAATGACTCTACGTTAATAACTGTCTCTAAATGTTTATTTTACTTACGGAACTGTCAGCAACATGCTGACCTCTTTCCTCCAAATATTATACACTACTGTTCATAGATGAAGGAATATTAACAGGTTCATCATACCATAGAAACCACACTATTTAATAGTTTTAGAGTATCATATTCCAGCATCATATGTTGCAAAGATCCCTACTTAATGTGAGCAGCTTGAAGTACACTGTATTGTATATAAGACATGCTAGTTGAAAGATAGCCATGTTCTGAGCAAGTTTATTCTCAAATAATTTTAAACACATAGGCCTAAAGTCCCAACTATATTGTAACTCATAAACATTCACTACTTCTGCTGAGATATGCAGTGATATTTCCCTAATTAAATGAGCTACCAAGATGATGATCTTAAAAGTTCAGGCTAGCTGATTGGTTGTTCTGATACATGTTAACTGGTTGAGAAGAAAAGCAGTGCAGAGAATTTTATGATATCTCATTTTGAACACAGTTGCATGTGCGTACTATGCCCAGTTCTAAGATCCCTCCCCTCTGAGGCCTGGGGATGATCATCTGTACCCCGTTTTGAATTTACAAACAAATCTTGGAATAAACAGAAAGGCAACATACAGTAATGGGGAACAAAGAACCAATGGAGGAGAAAAGACTGATGGCAAATATTAGGAAAGAGTCTGCACCCTTCACAGTGGTACTACTCTCATACTTAAATCATGTGTGTATGTGTTTTTCTGGGTCTGGGGCTAACTGCACCTAGCTCTCTTTCAAGTGGCAAGCAAGTGCAAGAAACTTAGATACCTCTGGTGGAGGCTATAATTCAGACTTCTGTATCAGAAAGTCAGGGACCTTAAAGGAGAGCTGCAAAAGACCTGGAAAGTGGAAGCGAGGAGAACATGACTTTGCCCAGCTGTGGTTTAGTGTTGGTATTTAGGATTGGAAGATGCTTATTTGGTGAATTTTAAGTTCATTTCCCATTTTCTGTTAATTTTTGGTTTTATTAAAAAAAAAAAGGTACTGAATGTGGACTAAAGCCCTTCTGAGATAATGAACTAAGCTAAACTTTAATCTCTGAGGAGGCTGACTCCTTTTCCTTTGTGGAAAATTCTTTTGAAAGTTTGCCTCAGGGAGCATTATAAAACCCTGAATTACTACTGGATGGTGAGTGTGAATGATATCAAGAGTGTCAGTTGGGGTAACAGGTTGGTGCACATCCTGAGCGCTGAGCAGTGTAAGATTAAAGTGCAGGTGGGTCATGGCAGATTCCCTTTAAAGCTGAACTGTGTTAATCTGCAGAAGGCAGAGTATAGCTTGTTCATCTGCTGGATCAGAGATCCTGCTACCTTGTTTAATCTGCTCTTTTGTCAAGTAGCCAGTTCACAGCCTAAGCTCTGTGCCATATATTTGCTTATTTTTAATGTTTGTATGTTGCACAATAAAAACATGTGAGATGCAGAAATAAAATTTCAGTTTTATCAGTTCCATTTTGAAGTAGATTATCCATTTGAGCAGAAAATCATGGCTATTCTAAAGCTGTATTTTCCTCTACACAAACATACATGGAAAGAGAAGCAGCATTTATTAACTGATGGTACATTAATGTCATCTATGGACTTAGGGAAACAAGGTGATAATAGGATTAATGTGTAAAATATAATATTTGAGGTCAATAGATCTAGTGCTTTATCTAATAAGTGTAGATGAAATCTCACACAAGATATTAGAGAATGCAGTGCTTTGTACTGCAGAATCTTCCATTCCTATTCCAACCACATAGCCATAATCATAAGTCATTCATGACAGAAATCAATGATCTTAGTTTTCTGATAGCTTTTGTTCACTGTTCCTAGGAACTGTTTTCTATCTTTTCTCAAGAGGGTATTTAGAATTTAAGCTCCCTCTCTGTTTGTTTATTATGTACAGTACCATTCATTTGCTGAGTGACCACAGTACCAAGTTCCAGCTTGGCATTTGTGGAACATTATCCTTTCAGTCCCTTGAGAATACATGCTTCAGCCTCTCTGATGCCAACAAATTCTCAGCACTTTAATGAAGTGGTGTGGCCTAGGCTGAAGTGGGCAGAAATATTACCAGCATGTCTCAGTTTTTGTGGCTACAAAACGGGGCAAATGACATAGATACTTATCTATGATAACTTTTCAAAGAAACAATATGAAGGAAAACTTATGTTTTCTGATTCTGTGTTTGAATAAAAACTCTAATTGAATAGGTGGAGCATGCAAATATTCTAGTACATGTCATATCCTATAGCAAACTCTTAAGAGAAATGAAAAAATGTGCAGCAGTAGGCCAAACTCATAAAAGACTATGTAATTCTGCTCCAGTAAAATTGACCTTTTACAATCAGCTGTATGGTAGGTCAGTATGAAGGCAACAGACCTAACTTACAGAATCAGAATTGCCAGAGTAGTTGCTTTCCAAACACAGTGGTTTACCTGATCAAAAGCACTTGTTATTTTCCCATCAATGCTGCTAATTGACAGTGCCTCAAAACCTGTTTTGCTATTATCTGGAGGTAAGCGGAGGACAACTACCATCATTGAGAAAATACTGATTTTTTTAGGGTATCCTGTGTTTGTTCTGCAATTTTAAAATAGACACAGGATACAATTTAAACCATTGCGTGAAGAAGGTGGTGTGATTAAATCTGGAAGTTGGGTTCTCTTAGCCTTTCATTGCTCAATTTTCACAAGTTAAAAAAATCATTTAAATTCCCTTTTACAACCAGCAGTGGGTCAGGTTGTTCTTTATTAAATCTAGCCCATTGCCCCACTGCCAGATCCGGCCATTACAGATTCAGCAGCTGATTAAGCATACAAGGCAGAGGCTTTAAATCTCTTAATTTATCTTGATGTGCTTTGTTTCCACACATCCTCTTTTAGAACAGATTAGTTGGTCTGTTAGGTTTCTGAGGTCTGGCTTTGTACCTGTGTACTGGCAAGGGAATCCCATGCCTTCTTGTGAGTTAACAATGAGCTGAGACAGGGAAAGGGGAGCCAGAACAAACTGTCTAATTCTCCATTAGGATTAGACAATCTCATAGCTCCTCATTAAGAAGCAAAAACCTGCTGGTCAGATTTTGAGTAGGCAAAAGGACAAGGTGCTGTTGCTGAGCTGAATATGGCTGACAGTTCTATGGAGAAGAGGTGGCAGAGGCAGGGAGCCGATTTTGCTGGGGGTAGTTTTTAACAGTTAGTGTGAAACTGTCGTCTTAATTCCATTTCTACTGAACTGGACCAGTCTTTCTTCATCTCACTCCTCCCTGTCTGTTCTTCTCTGCTCCAGGCTCATCCAGATTCACATCCTAAGAACATGTTTCCACTTGAATGTTGGGAGCCTCTGGGATAGTCTTTATTTGGTACAATACAAAAGCAAGCTCACATTCCCCAGTACTGCTGAGTTGACCATTCCTGTGTGTATATTTGCATGATCTTCAGGAGTTGGTGACTTAGTTGTCTCACTGAAGAACTCAGACTTAGTCTCCCACAAGGAACTATGAGGTATGCCAGAGCAAATGAAGAAGAGGGGTACTTTGGTCACAATACCAAGCCAAAAGGAAGGAAGTGAGTTCTAGTGAACTTTCTAACTGGTGGTCTGACTTCACTAGCCCAGCACAGGGCCTTTGGTCATGCTCCCCAAGTGCCCTTCTCTAGTCAGGAAGTAGGCTGGAGTTTTGGATGCAGTGCCATCACCTGAACTGTACAGTTTGCATCTTGCAAAGCCATCTGCAGTCTCTTGTACATTGAAAAATTATATGACATAGCATAACGTTAGCCTCCTTACAGTATCACAAACTTCCCCAAGAAGTGTCTTTAGCTACCTTCTGACAACTGAGTAACAACTGGGAATAATGAGCTTCCATGAAGCAATGAACACTGTCTTTGATGATATTTTAGCTCCTGCATCAATTTTACATGGAACATCTCCAATAATTACCTAGATTTTTTTTTCTGAAAAACATGTGAAACATATAAGTACTTGAGAGGCTCTCAGTCCTTGCTTCCCTGCTGAGAAGTGATCGGTTTTCTCTGGAGCTTTTTTCTGAAATTGGTGTGCAGTAGGAACACAGTTCACTTCTTGTGGTGCTATATCATGTAAAAACATTTGGCTAGTGTTCTGAGGCTGTTTCTAGCACTAGTTACAGCATTCAGGTAAGTATGTTAAATGTTCTAATAAAATAACTAATAGTCTGATATAGACTACATGAATAATGGAGATCTGGAGCCTCTTACCTCACTCGCAGCATATATATTAAAGAATGAGCTCTGTGCTTAATAGAGATTACATGGGGAATACAAAATGTAGACACTATAGTTCTGAAAAGCAGTTTTATTCAGCAGCAGATTATTGTCATTTCACTGCAAACTTATGAAAAATGGAGTGTCTAGTTAAAAGAATACAGAAAAACAGACTATTAAAAGGTAGATATCGGTCTATGTAGAAATACAGCATTTCAGTTAAAATATGTGAAAAAACATTTATCAATACATTTGATGTGTGTGCTACCAAGTTGTCTACAGTGTCTACAAAAACATCTAGTTTAGGGAGTCCCTTGCACTTGGCAGGCGATCCTCTGAACAAGATAAGGGAATGTATCATAAAGGGTAAATCAATGATACTTTTTTGAAGTGAACAAAGAAAAGAACATAAAATATTCACAGACCAGTATGTGACTGAGGACACTTTTATTTCACTTGTATCTTGGGATTTATGTCTTTATCTGTTCTATTGATGTTGTTCTGCAAAAGTAGCTTGCTTCAGCCTATTGATTAGTTCAGCATGCACCAACCTGGGAGTAGTAAACTGTACATCTGCACAATTTAAATTGAATTGTACAGATGGGTGTGAGTGATTTTGCCCTAAAACAGCCAATTGAAAAAACATTAGGCTCCTCTGATTTATTTTAAAAAGGGAGGAATTTAGGGCAAACAAAACAAATTCCAAACAGCAATACACCCCCCCCAAAAGGTATCAAAATGGAATGTTGCATGATATGAAGTTGTGGGAGAGAAAGCAAGCAGGTAAATCTCCTTCAATGCAATACTGATTTTTAAACACAAAGAAGAGATTACATTGGATAGAGAATGTTTAACCAAGGACAAGATGGCAGAAAAGAAATGCACTTCCACCAATCCCCTAAGGAAGCTCCAGTCACCTAAGCAGAATCATAAAAAAGGACTAGAAATCTCTTCCCTGATGTAGGCTATCCTGAGAGAAGGGCGAGGGAATGTTTTTCATACTTTTATAATGATTGAGGGGGGCAAAAAAATCCTTGACTTCAGGAATCTCTTCTTCCTCTATTTGAGTATGTTTAAAAAACAAATGAACAAATGATTAAATGAGTTAGAGTTGTCTGATTTTTTTTTAAATATATTTTGAATATATTCAGTCACCTGTGGATGTTTTTGAGTAAGGAGAAAAATTGTCCATTTTAATCCCCTTAAATTTCTTTCTGTTTTTTATCATCTTCTCCTGAGGCTGTTTACTCTGCACATATAAGGATAATGATAATGAAGGAGGCATTTTAAACAGGCAGGATCCATATTTGTCCCCTTGTGGGGGACCTTCTTTTTCTGGCTGCTATTTTTTTGAGTCCTGCTTTCTGACTAAAGTAGTGTTCACCAGGCAGGAAAGAGCGGATACCAAAACAACTCAGGAGCTAGGTATGCATTTAATAGGGCTAATCTTTCAGGTAAAAGCAGTAAGAGGCTGTAATCAGCTTCAGAAAGAGGGAAGGTGCTGGTGGAATTTATTTTGTTTAGCTGTAATTATCAGTTGAGAATGACTGGGCATGGGGCAATGTATTTTTTGGGTGGTATGATCAAAACCTATTTCTTTCAAGAGGAGAAGACTGAGATATTTGAAAAAGGCCAGCTGGTGCACCAGTTATGAGAGCTCCTCAACTCCATGGGTCCCTGACAGGGTGACAGCCTGTGGCCAGCCTAGGATGCAGTTAAATAGTCCTGAAAGGAATGTCAAAATGGAAGAAAAGACAAAGCTCTTTCTGATAACTCTTGTAGTATTTACTTGCCCACATAGGAAAGTTCTGGTCAGACTAGATGTAATAGGTATCTGTTCTCAAAATAGGTGGTGGTTAATGGAATGGCAAATTGATTTGATACTGATGCCTTAAATTTGTATTGAATCAAAAGCAAGGTTTTACACTATCCATTCTGTAGAAGGCTGCCTGTTAGTTTTTCTCATTGTTGTGTTGCTGTGGTATGAAATAGGACATGCAACTTATATAAAAAGAAGCTAAGTCTGGCACATTTATTGTTTGATGTCATATATTCTGATTTTGAAAAATAAATCCATAACTTAGCTTCAGTTTATGTCACTATTTTTGACCAATTTATAGATGTATTCATGATACCATGGATTCACTGGTCAGCCTTTACTGTAAAAGCATAATGACTCAGTTTGGGTGTGGGAGCCAGAGAACTAAATATAGTATGTAGCATCAGAGCCTGGTACATCTGGAAAAAAAAAATCCATTTGAGGAGTTATGAAAGGTCAGTTTGGAACAGAGGTATTGAGTACAGAAATGCTTGTCTCAACCACTGACTTCATTATGTTCTTAGACTCCCCATCCCAGAGGTAGCATTGGGGAGTTGGTGGGGACAAAGAGAAAACAGGAAGGTAAGACAGAAGAAGAGGAAGACAGGGAAGAAATAGACACTGAAAAAGAACTGATTTTGAAGTCTCTTAGCTAGCTATTCCTGGCTTTGGTGCAGGATGTGAGCCAGAAAATGTCCACTTGTGGGAAAGTGGAGTTGTAGCACTGTCGATAACTTGGGCACTGTTCCTGAGCTATGTACCAGCTTTGCCTGAGTCCAGTCTCAATAGGAGAGCCGAGACCCCCCCCCATCTCTCTGTTAAGTTGCTACCAATCAGTCAGGTCAGAAAGCCCTGATTATATGTTACAGTACTTATGTCAAAGGGTAACTGCAAGTTGAGGAATTGACATGGTATATACATTTGAATAAAACAGGCACTGATTTAAAAGAAAAAAAATCAACATTTGCTCATAAATACCATAATCTGCTTGTGATTATACATAAATTTTTAAAACACAGGAGCCAACAGCTATCAGGCCAACCTAATACCAATGAACCTGCATTAAAACACTGATTTATATTTTATTTGTTTTATTAGTTTTGTGGCACATCTGTGAGTGTTCATGTGAGATAATTTCCTCCCCATGAAAAATACCTTCTCTTTGTAAGAAGCATTGGGTCTGTGGGGAGCTTGCTTCTATGTTCAGGAGCTTAGCATGAGCCACCAGCCCGAGGGGAACAACTGCTTGCTGGTACCCTACCCTGGAAACCGCTGGTCTGGAAACTGTTCTGACAAAATTGTTGGAGATGTTTAGGATGCTCACTTGAACACCTGGAAGTGGACCCATTCCATATTATAAAAAAGTCACAGCTTATCAATCTGCCACAGTTGCAGACAGGGTCCCACTCTGAGACAGTAAAATAGAATACAGCTCTGGCCATATGTATTATTAATAGAATATGGCTCTAGACATTATGTATTCCATGTTTATGGTCAGTTTGAGACTCCTTCAGTATATTTCATAAATACTTGTAGATAAATTGTGGATGTCTTTCAGCCCTGTTAACTCAACTGAAAAAGGTGAAGAAAAACATATTCTGAAAATATTTTTCAAAATTGGAGCACCATTTTAAAAAGCAGAATTAAAACATGAAAGACTAGATTAAAAAACACATTAAATAGCCATTGTTTTCCTGCTATCAGTTATGTTTTTCAGCCTGGGAGAATAGGCAGCTGGCAAGAGCAACTCCTTCATGCGTGAAAGAGCAAATGTCATGTCCCCCTACCCAGCTCTGTCAGTGACTGTTACTGGCCTGCTACTTCTGTAGCACCAGCTGAGCCAGCACTAGATATTCCAATTTCTGCTTCTACGAAGCCCTGCCAAAGACTGTTACAGAGTGATATATTCTAACTGCTGTTGGAAAGGAGAGCCATTTCACCTACCCTTTCAAGGTGAATTAAGGAATGGGGACAGGTAGGGCAGTCCAAACTTCTATTTCATGGGTGCTTCTGGAAAAGGAGATGCTTACTTTGTTGGCTCCACCTTTGAAGCAGCAGCAAGTCTTTTTACAAGCTCCATGACAGTGGTCAGAGAAAAAGCAGCTGACAAATTCTTTGGATTATATGCAGAAGTGCTGACACTCTTCCAACGAGAAGATGCTACATATGTGAGCAATCACATATATGAGACTCTTAATAACAGCACTGACTAACAATGGCGTCTATATTCTGAAAAATGACAACAGCTCCCTTTCAAAGCTTTATCAGTACTTTCTTTCTAGGTAAATAATTTCTTCTCCTGTTCAAAGTTTCTGGAATATTAGCAGAAGTACAATGAAAGACATATAGTTTATTTCCACCTGAAATGGAGCCATAGCATACTCTTACTTGGAAATGATCATCCTTTTAGTGTGTACAAACTCGGCATATACTGTGCAAATTCTTTATTGAAACAATGATCAATTTACAAGCTGGATCACATTTCATTTTGCCACTTCAGCATGAACTGGTCTCTTTTTGTGGTTTACGGCTGTGAACTATAAAATCATAATAGTTATTCAAATCAAAATACAGTAACTATGCTTCCCAAAAGAACACATTCATATTTGTCTTACATTTCTTGTAACGTTAAAAAATATTTCATAATTCATGAAATAAAACTTAAGATACTTTAGTGCAAGCATTTTCTTTGCATCTAAGAAGCTTTCAGTTGTCCCACAAAGTATGACCTACTTAGGAGGCCAACACTTTAAATAGTGTACTGCCACATTATTCCATGAGAACTTTTAAAATTCAACACTGACTGTTAATACTTTTCAGAATTAGTTGCTCTGAATCAAACTGAAGGTCAGAGAGCCCTGATCATATGTTACAGTACTTATGTCAAAGGGTAACTGCAAGTTGAGGAATTGACATGGTATATACATTTGAATAAAACAAGAACTGATTTAAAAGAAAAAAAATCAACATTTGCTCATAAATACCATAATCTGCTTGTGATTATACATAAATTTTTAAAACACAGGAGCCAACAGCTATCAGGCCAACCTAATACCAATGAACCTGCATTAAAACGCTGATCTATATTTTGTTTAAATTTTAAAAGACAATCTCCAAAATGACTGAATGTTAGGTTTAATCACAAGCATACTTAAATCAGACAATGAAAAAGATCAGCAGTAAGTAAGTGCTGCTCAAAAAGAAAAAGGTGAGTCAGTAGACAGTACTACATTCAAGTGCTCTGATTAATATTGTCTTAAGATTTAGTGCAAAAAGAACAGTAAGTTTAAAAAATCAAATCCAACACTGATTTCTTGTGCTGCAGAAATCAAGTCACATTTCATGAAGTTTCAGCAAAAGTATTTTAAATAACATAACTATACCCTGCAAATCTCTTTTTCTTCCTAAAGCTGGCTTGGTCTTCCTTATGCTTTTAGAACGCAAATTCAGTTGGACAGGACTTTCCATATTCAAAGTCTTTTAAGAACCATTACTGTTTGGTGACATAATAAATAAAACAGTATAACAAAAGGTGTGCATAGTCCAAATATGGGAACTTACCACTCTGATGTCCCTGAAGTGCTTAAGGTGCATGAAAATCCACAACAATGCAAATATTAATGTTTCCTTAGAACCATAATTAATTTTGTATTTGCTAATTGTGTTCTTGCACCATAAAAGTTCTTGCACTGTGTAAGAAATATTGCAAGACAAAATTCTTTATTTTATGCGCACACAGCCAGCAAAGGAAGAGAAAAGATGGGTTTGGATCTCGCTTGCCAACTCTTTTGTACATCTCCTGCAAAAGTGGTGACTGAAAGCATGTAAAAAGCTTTATGCTTAGAGGTGTAATATAACAAATGTGTAAAGATACTGAAGACTGAGCAGCATACATGAAAATAGAATAAATATATAAAACAGAACCATTACATTCTGTATTTTCTTTAGATACAGTGCTGGTCTGTTTTTATTCCATTAAGTACCACAAAGCTAAATATGCAAAAGCATGTCCATTTTTCTGAACATACTGCAGGTCGCTAGAAAAAGTCTTTATATTGGACTAGCTAGACCAGTCTTACCTGTGAAGTCTAGGTTTTGAGTGACCCTAGCTTCAGTAAAGTCAAAGGAGAAGTTTCCTTTGACTTTGTGAGACCAGTAATTCCACACTGTACCTTTTACAAGCATCTGGTCCAAATAACTGTAGCTCAGAAATAATTCACAACATACTTTTGGGAGTGCTTTATACACATGCTTTTTTGGGCCAGCCCTTTGAAAAAAACATAATCTGTATCTTCAAGGAAGATGGAAATTACATTACATTACTACATTTACATGGAGATACTAATGAAAACTATGGGAGTTGTTTGCTCTCAAATGTTTAACAATAAATAAATAATAAACAGGTTGGAGGACAGTCTGAGGGCCGCAGTCAGGATCAGAACTGCCTGGTATCAATCACTGTATGAATACATGAAGGAGTCTGGTCTCTTCTGAAAAAAAAATCATAATTTAAAATAATAAAAACTGAAATACTGTATTATAATATCATGAAATAATTTTAAAGCATTAATTTAAATTGTCTTTAAATTTTAAAGTGTAGCTTTAAAGTTATTTTTCTGCTTTGAAGGAGAACACACTTGCTCATCTAAGCAATCTGGCTGTTGGGCATCAGGCAGGTAACTTTAAAATGCATGACCCTTGTTTGTAAATGCTGGACAGACAGGAAAATCAAGATGCTTCTTTATGGTAGGTTAAGGTGAACTAAAAGAATTTAGTGCAAGTTCCTGCTGTTTCTCCCCTCATCCTTTTGCATACCAAAAGCAAATTCAGTGACTTGAAGAAAAAATGATGTGAACAGTAAACAGAAATGTGCTTTGGACTCAAACAAGGAGTTCACAGCTTGGATCAGTAGTATTTTCAGTCACGCTGGTCAGGAGTGAGGTTCTTCATGGCGTTCTCGTAATCTACCCTGTGTTCTAGATTTATATTGCTTCACTCTAACTCAAATATTTTCAGCCACATTCTTAAAGAGCCTTTGCTCTACATGTTTCCTTCTGGACATGTGCAAATATACTTTGTTCAGATGTCTGCCACAGTGGTGAGCACAATCAAATGTTAGGCAACCAGATGCTGTAATTTTCAAAAGTTCATAGCCTCATTACAAAATCTGGAGTCTGTTATCAAACATGTACTTTTTTTAGTAATCACAGAAAGGTAAATATGAAGCCTTCTTTGCATCACCTGCATAAGTCATGGATTGTTCGTATTATTACAATACTAGCGAAGCTCTGAACTTTAACACAAAGAAGTCCACACAGAACCCCTGTTCATTATCAAGGGATTTTATAGACAGCTGCAACTACATTGATTTTATTTTGTGTGATTTTGTGTGATTTTATTTACCTGTGCAGTTAATATAGCTGATGACCTCCAAAGGACATCTTGTGTAGATGTGACTACTTCAAGAAAATGTCTGGAAAGCTGTCCATCCGCCACTTCCCACAGACCTAACTGACTTCTTTTTCCTCAATACACTACATTCCAGATTTACTTTGAGTATCTGTATGTACACCATAGTCCTTCTTAGAAACTACCAGGTGATAGTTTGTTCACCAGTTCCAAACTGAGTGTGTGTCAGATAATGAAGTAATATGCTACTAATCCTGCACAAACTCCTCCTCATAAGTGCTTTCTTTCCAGACTTACTCAGGAGAAGGTTCTTTTTATTGTCTGTCTGCAACAGAAATTATCACTTCCCTTCCACTTAAGGCATTTCCTGGGATAAGCATTGATCTTTTCAATGTCACAATTGCCATGATCATTAAAGCTTTACTGGGATAGAGTCACACATACTTGAGCAGTGAACATCTTACCCAAATCATTTTAACACAGTAAACAATTTGTGCTATCATCATTGTAAATTCACAGGACATTTGATTAATTTTTGTTTGAATAAAACTCTCTCAGGCTTATGCTTATAGGTGAATTTCAGCTTGATCCTCAGAATATTAGTCGGCACAAAATGAGAAGTCCAATAAAAGGGTCTTTTGCCACTTCAGTAATCAGTTGATTACTGGAGTTTGCATAACTCTTAATGAACCTGTGTATCTTCTGTTAAGATAATACATACTTACTCCTACCAGATAACTACCAAACAACACATTTCGCACATTTACAACTGCTTTCCATATAAACTTCTGGCAAAGACAGTCAAATGCACAAAATCTGCAGAATTTTGTGACTGCAACTTTCTGTCAGATTTGAAGGGCTTTCCTGTCTGTAAAATATGCTGCCAAGTTGTTTCTTGATGTGAAAAAACATTTGTTGGCATTTCATTCCATGGAAAAGGGTAAACTATTTCCCTTGTGCCTAAGCAGCATGGTCTCAAATGAAATGGAAACATTTTAACTTTCTTAAATAGCTCTCTAAATCACAATGCAGCTCAGCAAAGAGGCTTTGTAAATGGGATCTATTAGGATTTTATTTGGCTAGTGGAGTGCTGCCTCTTGGGCAGTTTTTCAAATTCACGAGACAATATTTGCAAAAATGCAATAGAAGGAAATAATGAGAGTGAAGGAGGAAAATGAAAACCAGTTTTATGTTTAGTAAGGTCAAGTGTCCTACACCAACACTACCAACAACTGCCAGGCGGCCACTACAGGTGACACCAACCTAGAAAATGCTGAGGTAAATGTTTCTTGGAAAAACTCCTAATCCAAAAGAGCAATTAATATTAATGTAATAGCAATTACTCTGCCATACATCATGGTAAACTAAAGTCAAATTGAGAAGAAAGTGCCAAATAATCCACATACATGCTTTTGCTATGATAGTCTCCAGGTAAGGCTTAGCGGCAAGTACAATATGTATTTTTAAAAGAGCTCCTGATTTTCCTGCTATGCATAGATTCAAGAGTAACTATCATACATGGCTTTCATATATAACACATGTATTTTTGTCATTTGCCAATGCTGTATCATCAGAACTGAGTTCAGCAGAAGGCTCAAAAGGGGGCTCTGTAGGAAGGGCTGGTGTTTGAGGAGTGTCTTCTTCCTTGGTGTCCAACTGCACGCTTTCTTGTGACTGACCATCCATGCAGTCCTTTTTGGACAACGGGTGAACTGACACTTTTATTGCAATCTGTTGAG
Source organism: Apteryx rowi (assembly GCF_003343035.1). Lineage (NCBI taxonomy): Eukaryota > Metazoa > Chordata > Aves > Apterygiformes > Apterygidae > Apteryx > Apteryx rowi. Next base: position 342,172 of record NW_020450680.1, on the reverse strand, counting down.
GTGGCTCATGCAGTGACGATGCATCAGAGTCAGCTGTGGGAGAGTCACTGCGCTTCAAAGCATTAGGGATCATATACACCTCATCTGTTTCAGTGGTTTCCTGGCCTTCTGCTGTTTGCTGTACAAAATTCTGTCCTTGTTCCTCCAGACCAACAACCTCCATAATTTCTTCCATTATAGTCCTGCAGTTCATGATGAGAGGTGGCAAAGGTACACTTCGAGCAAGCTCCTCAATATAGCGAGCAAATTCCATGGTTTTGAATTGAGTAACTTTGGCAAGCTCAAGCGTTTTGGCTGAAGTGATAATAGGGATACGCTTCGCAATCTCAAAGGCTTTCTGGAGTTTCTCTGCTCCTTCTGTTCTGAAAAATTCATTGATTGCTTTCTCTGTTTTCTTCAGGTGACTGCTCATCATACATAACCGGGTAATGTTCAAAATCATAACAATGGTAAAAGCTACAAGGCAGACAATCATGTAATAGATGCCCATATCTCCAGAAGTAAAGACAACCCTCAGCGTCACAGTATTATTAACACTGCCATACATATTAGATGCGACACATGTGTATTTACCTCTGTCTTCAAAAGAGATGCTGGTAATGTTTAGTAGCCCATTGTCAAGAAACCACCATTTTCCTGCTGGAAAGGAGACAGAATAACTTAGTTAGAAGTATCTTGTTTATATAATCAGCATAGTCTTAATCATCAGCTTTGTCAAACTAGCTTCAGATTTTGGAAAAAGGAAATAATGTTGACAAGAAGACAAAGAGTTTACCATGACAAAGGCTTATCTGTCCCTGAGATCCTAGCTAGGTTACTGTCAAATCACTGGCATCAACTTTGAATAATCAGATCATGCCCTGAAAGTTTCATAAAAAATTAGCTAATATGTTTGATATCTATCAAAATCTTCTAGTCAGTTAAGTTAAAGATCTGGCTACTTACCAAGATAGCCTCCCAAGCACATGCCACAGTTTCTTAAAAAGGCATCGGTAATAACGGAATTGTGAGGCAGAAAAGTCTACTAAGCCCTCCTTGTTTTGTTCCCTGACAATCCATTTTCTTAAATTTTTTTTTGGTGTTTTGTTATAGTATCTCATATAATTTTGTTAATGTAAACTTTAAAAAACTAAATTTCCAGACATCATATACTTTGCTGCCTGCCCCCAAGGTGTTCATAATTTAATTTTGAAGTATGACTTCAAAAAAAAGGGGAAATAAGACAGTAGGAGTAAGATGGATGGCAAACAAAAGGATCAAAGTAATTTAGACCTTCTGGATGTCCTAAATCACTGTTTATTTTTCCACCAACACTATGATTGCTGTATTCGTTTTTTCTTTTATGGCACTGATTCTGGATTCCTACTGGCAGTGTGAAATGTTACGGAGTGGGAGCTCAAAAATTTTCACCTATGTCTATGTGATTTTCTCCATACCGTTACGGAAAATGGTAGATCTATAGCAATGACTTTGAAGTTACAGTTCACCGTATCTAGTGTAAATAATAAAACACTCCAGCACAGCAAGCAAGCATTCTTAAATTACAATGGATATTCTTATGTACCAAGTATATATTAAGCACTAGTTTAGGAAGTTGGTTATTATTTATAAGACCAGTAATGTATGTTCACGTTTTACTAAGCTCAGTCTTCTAGTACTGTTGTATATACTACATGTATAAGTTTTAAGCCTTAACACCTGCAATCTTATTCATATCTAGAACCTTATTATGTAAGAAGTCCAGCTGATTACAGTGTGGCAATTTAAAGAGCGAGTATAATACAGTGTGAATTCTATTACACCAAGCATGTTGTATTAAGAGAACATTAAGATTGCAAACACAGCCATTCAATATTCCATGAGTGCACATATTGTGTATCACTGTTAACGCTGATTATGTAATCACATATTAATTTTCCCATAAGATCCCTGCTTCAGTCCCTGAATGGACAGTTCTTAATTACATCATTCATCCTCCTCATTTAATGTGTGGTGTCAAGCTTAATAGAATTTTTAACTTGGCTAAAACAGCATATTTTCCCCTAGCCTAATTCTTAAAAACAGCTGAATCATTTTGCCTGAAATTAAAAAATAAAGAACAAATAAAAATTCAGTCTGCAGCAGACTTTCACGTGAAAATTGACTCCAATCTGATAAAGTTAGGCAAATGTAGAAGAAAACTGTCTTAAAGTGGAAATGTCAACATTTGTAACAAATGACACTTCTTTCTCCACCTCTAGAATAAGATATAAAGTATTGGTTGCTAAGTATTTCTTTAAATTGCAATGTTGGCAATGTAGGTCTTCATTCATTGTAAAATGACAAGACGCCTTGCTGATGTATCCTGGTTCCAGCTGTTAGAAATGACATAATGGCATTGAACTGTAACTCAATGGCTGGTTTTGTGCCAGTGGATCCTGGCAGATAGTATAACACTAATGAGAAAGCAATGATTAGAGAGGTACCATTGCTGGGTTTTGATAACAATTTAACACCATATTCTAAATAACCAAATACATAGTAAAGAACATTCTTGTGCTAGGAAGCATTCCTTATAGAAAGAGAGTCAGTTTCTTAAAGGAGGAAGTGCAGTGTTGAAAGTCTGAGTTAAAGTATAATTTTTACACCTGTAATTTTTACTGATTTGGTCAATGTTTTTGCTCATCTACCTGAATGTTTGTATTAGTAGCTACTTCTCTCAATTGACTACACAAAGACCTAAAGTTAGATGCCTAAAATGAGTGAATAGGAATACTTCTGTTAGTAAGCCCTAGTAAAACACTCTAGAGCACTAATTGCAATCTGCCGCCATGATTGCACAAATTATATCTGAAAGTCTACTTAATGGCTCAAGCAGTTCCTTCCTCTAACTTCACACAGAAAATGACTAAACACTGAAATGTAAAACACATCCAGTTATGCAGAAAGCTGGGGTAGGCTATACTGTAGTACATACAGCTGGGTCAATATTACTTTATCATAGCAGAGCTCTCCCTCCGGTCAGCTATTAGTAAAACAAGCTATTCTGCACTTAATATGAATAACTAAGAGTTTATTTCATCATGCTGTGGACAAAGCAGTTAGTATGAAAGAATTATATGAGCAAAACACCTTCCAAAACCCTCCAAAGGTTCCCTAAAAGTACGGCTAGGTTTATCATCCAATCCAAACCTTTCACTTCAGGAAAACAAGTTCATGTGAAATTAAGGTCTCTGGCAAATACAACTGAGGAGTCTTACTGCAGCCAGGATGGCTCTAACTTGGTTTGTCCTTCTAACTGCTGCCCCTATGTGGGTTTTTCTGTTAGTCATTCAGGGCATCTCCTGTTTCTCACACTCTCATGGTGCTACAAATAAAGACAGGAAGGCTAGCAGGGAGCTAGCTATGTTGAGTCCATGCCAACTAACTATTCCCATATGCCAAGAGAATCCTTTCTTCTGTTGTCAAATAGCTTTTCAGTCTCTTTTGTTGGCAAAGAACAAAGAAGAGAGAATGAGAAATGGGATCAAACCCGAAGCCTTCCAATGAAAAGAAGCCTTTCCCCCTTTGTGTCTACATCTTTTATTAAGGTTTTCAGCTTTTTGCTATGTGTTGCTATAAAATAACACATTATAAAAATGATTTTGTTTTCTTCCAAGGTGTGCTCAACAAATCTGTAGTTGCCGTGATCCCAGGTTGTTGCTTACTTTCATACTCTCACACAGGAAAACAACATAGTCAGGTCGTTAAATTCAGGTTTTTTGTCAATCTGCTGTAAACAAACGCGTTTCTTGACAGGCTAAATGAAATCATTGAGAACATTGAGAATACTAAGATCTTACCTTTATTCTCTTCCTCGTGTAGCAAGCGGCCATTGGAATTGTACCATCTGTAGTGTGGACTAGGATTACCTTGAACATTGCAGTCAATCAAGGCACTACTCCCCTCCTTGACTATAACATGGTCAATGCGGGAGATGACCGCAGGCACAGATCCCATGTTCATGTCAGTGTGGTTGAAAGTGCTATTAGTCACATCTTCAGCAGTTGTCAAAGCTGCTAATAAGATGACAAGGTGTGTGGTAGGCAGAAAGTACAAAAAGTGGCGGCTGTTCAGTATGTTCATTTTCCTTCAGTAGGCTACGCAACTGGCTGAGAACTGGGATAGCTGACTGTTGAATGCAGGCCTTTGAGGTGAGGAAGTCACAGGAGAGTTTTACTTTGATCCATGCAATTTTATGTTTAAAATATCCTATAAAATAAATAAGTAAGTACAATGAGATGGCATGTATAAACAATCCATTAGAGGTGCTCTTTTAAAATAGTGACACATCCATTAATGCATTTCACAGTCATCTCAGTGTCTTGTCTAAATGCTAATGTTATCACAGTCCTTATTCTTACTGGAAAAAGATGCATACATTTTCCTGACAATAGCGTTGTTCAGAGTGGCAGGCGTGGGAGAAGGCTTTTATCACCTAGACACTTAGCTGCTGCTGTAGCTAAATTGCTGCTACAGCTTTATTCTGGAAGTTCTACAGATATATATATTTTTAACACTTGCAAAATCAACAGGAAAAACAAAGGTACAGCACATTAAAGCTGTCACTACCAGTTCAGTGCTGCAACTCTGTCACATGCATGCTCTTAATTGAGTTGCGGAATATGGTATAAGAAAGAACTACTCTAGGAAAGAGTTTTGGAGCTGATATTGGAACCCTTAATACACACAGTTTGGAGCAAATACAATAGCACATATAGCAAAACATCTCAGACCATTAATTTTTCTTAGGCTACTACATTTTTTAAGTTCTCTGAGATAAACCTTAAGATGGAGGAATATACTTGAAAGAGGATACTTATTATTTTATAAAGTCATTTCCATGCCATTTTTAGAGCAGGTTTAAGATGAAAAATACTTGCTAGTATTTTTCCCACAATTACGTTTTTAACCACAATTAGAATTTAATGCACAATTATGGGTAAGGTTTCATTGAAGTACAAATGCAGTTGGGACATTTCTGTTCCTTACGTGGCATTAAGCATTTTTTCTGCAGTTTTTGCACAGTTTCACTACAATATTTTCCCTCAACTAGTCAACTACAATGAGCTCTTTTTTAAACAGTGATTTCAGTTTGCAGACAGAGGAGGGGGTTTACAAATGTGCTCTCTGTTGGTCTTGTTATTGCTCCCAGTGAACACAACTGGCATTCAGTACTGACTGATGGCACAGTGTTAGCCTCAAAATGAGCACCTTCAAAAATTTCACTCAGAGTATAAGTGCCACAAATTATGTTAAAATCATACCAGAATTTCTAACTATATTGATTTTACTGATGTTTTTCTAAGAAAATGTTTGAAACTTAATGAAGTTTACTAGTTAAAAGGATCTACCTGGAATCTAAATATAAATAACAGAAAGCATCTAACAAACTTTCTCCAAGTGAACATTCCGCTTGCAAAACAGTTTAAATTTTATTTAAAGATCTGTTTGACACTGTGGTGTCTCATCCACCACAGCATGGGATAATGACTGCTGACAAGGCTAGGTCCATTCCCTATATTAAGGAAACACTAGAAGTAAACAAATATCCCCCTTTTTTTCTTTCACTTTCTTTTAAAAGGGAAAGAAAGTACATTACTGTCCTTCACTGGTAATATCTGGTTTAGGTTGTTTTCCCCTCAACCCCCCATTCTCTATAAGGCAGTGAACTTGATTTCACACAAATAGATACCACTGTTATTAAAGGAGCAAAATATTTTCCTCCATTTTGTAAGATGAATCATCATGAGAAATGACAAACTATATTCTTTCACAGAAGCTGCATGCATGGTATGGATGTCTGTCACAACTCCAAGCCTGCCCTGAATTTTTTCTGTTTTTCTGATTATTAAATGTGAAAATGTTTGCCTTGAAGAGCTAGAATAATTTTTAAGTTAATATGCAAATCTCATTTGTCATAAAAAGCTATATAAACAATGACTTCAGAAATCCCTTTCCAATTATTCAGAGCATATACAGCCTATGTTTTAAAAGTTCTCTACAGGTACAGCCTATACTTTGGAAGATTTTTCCTTAGCTCTAGGAATAATAGTTTAAAAAATCCTTCAGTTCTGCCTATTCACTTCAATAACTATTTACATCTCATTTCTACTACTGCATTAACCTTGGAGACAGTCATTCTTTATGGTTATACCTATTCACTTTATAAAATGTTTTTGTACAGTGTTATAGATCTGCATTGCACCATACAGAAAAGCCAAAAGACACGTCACACTTCCTGGCAGGAGAGCAGGAACAAAGACTGGCTGGATTAAGACAGTGGGAAGGGCAATAGTATAACATAAATTGATCAAGGTTTGCATTGCTAGTTACTGGCAGTGGCTTATTACTGTATTAGAACCTAACATTTTTGATGGAGCAAAAATCAGTAGCAATCGGAAATGGTGTTTAGTGTGGAAAATAACTTGCATTTCAAAAAGAAATGAAACAGCATCATCCCACTGAGTGGTGGAATAGAAAGCCTCTGAGGAAGGACCATCAGTGTACTGGGAAGCTCAGTCCAGTTGGCAGACCACTGAACTCTACAGCATATGGATGCTATGAATGGATGTTTTAGAAAATGTGTGATGCTAATAACAATGTAAGGTATGCCTATTCTGTATGCTTACACTTGTGTTTAACTTGTGAGCATATGAAAGCAAAAACAATACCTTTGTGTGGCGATAACCAAGCTGACTGGTTCTTAACATGGTCAAAGGGCCAATTACTTGTCTGAAAATAACAGTGATTCCCTTATTGTGGCACCACAGAAATGTATCATAAATAGCTGCAGTAAAATTTAAGAAATAGAGTCTAATAATTCATGTCTACTGTGGAAGATTCATGCCTACTTATGTCAATCTTGGGAATGTATGTTCCTGGAATGAAGAATATTAAGAAAATGCTAAGTACCTCTATAGATGCATTTCAGCTTAAAATAAATACAGTTTGATGGCTGGTAAGAGGAATAACTAGGCAGTAGCTTTAAAGCAGAATGGTCAGAAATGGTAGCTCCCACTTTCACATGCTGTTTGGAGTAGTGCTCTTGATGGACAACTGAAAATGTTCAAGGAGTCAGGGACAAACCTCTCTGAAGAACAATGTTTAAAGATGTGAGTTTAGGCAAATATTTCCAAACACTGCAAACATTCTGAGGGCAACTAAGAAGTTACAGGGAATCTTTTCTTTGGTGTGCATCCTATGCACTGCTAATGGGGAACAAAAAATGGAAGAAACCAAAACATTCAAACCATCTTATGGTGAGTAGACACCTCAGCCCCACCGAGAAAGAGAAAGTTAAAGGGTGGCTGCTCCAGGAACTACGCACCCTGGAGGCTTTGCTAATCTGTTAGGCAGGGCCAAAAAAGCTGTAGTCAGGCTGAGAAAGTGGGAAGAAAAACAGATAGAGTTTTGGGAATAGGTAGAAAATATGCTTTTACCAGACTTTGGTACAAAGGGAGATGCCTGAGAGTTTCTGTCCTACTGCTTTACCTTAAGCACAATAGCAGCCTGAGGATATCAGGCAAAACAAATCTGGGAGTCGGCTGCTTTGTTAAACATGAGTTATGTAATGGGTTATGATTCAATCACACAACTGAAAGGGGAAAAGACTAAGGAGACTAAAACATGACTGCTAGTGATGTCAGCCCACTTTTGGCAAAGAAGCAAGAGAACCTAGCATATCAGAGAAGTGGACATAGTGCTGGATCTTGGCCATGAGAGGCTGTAATTAACCATGGACCATGATAAACCTGATGAAGGCAGCCATTATTGTAGTCTTTTAATTCAATCCTAAACTAGGGAACAGCTAGATTCACTAGACTAAAAGAAAAGATTCTAATAACTCCTCAAGACTGAGGGTAGCACAGGACACTCTTAAGAAAGAGGACACCTGCCATATAGAGTATTGCTCTGTGGGAACGGACTGGGTCTCTGGGAGCACTTTTGCCACAAAATGGGGATCACTGTAAACAAAAAGAACAATTTCTGATCATGAAAATAATGCAAGCTTTCCTCTCTCCTGTCCCCAAACACACTCATGAGCTACCTGTGGAAGACTAAGTTTATAGTAGCTTTAATGTGATGACACACACTGTCTTTTTTTTTTTTTAAATCTATAGTCCATAAAAAGGAAAAAGAACATGTCTAGCTATTCTGAGCTCCCCTTGCCACCCAAAGCTGTAGTCAGGGACAGGCTTACCTCCTAAGAAGAAATTTGAGGAAGCCCCAAACTCTCCTCTTGCAGATACATAGATAACTTGCCCCTCATATTATATCTGCATCAAGATTTACCACAGAAACATGGTTTCCAGTGGTCCTTACCTTAAAAGGTTTTGTTTTTTCTTCCCCAACCCAAATGGTATAAACTGAAAGTCTGAAAGTAACAGTGCTGCTCATGGGATTAACTTCCAAAGAAAATTGCATGAGACTGGTGCCACATTAGAGAATCATGGCAGGCTTCTCTTCTAAATGACATGATAGCCAACTCGAGTGTATTCTGTGCATTTTTATGCAGAGGAGCTTCCTGGAAGATGCTCCACAAGGGCAGCTATAGGCCAATGGTATTACTCCTAACTATGCAGGATAGGGAAAACTGAGTTTATAAACTTCTCTGTCCAAAATCAAACGTTGGTCTGAATAGAAGACACTTGCAGCACAGACTGGTTGGGAAATTAATCACTCAGAGACATGTTCTGACTGACCATTTGTTTTTTCATGTCACAGACAAGCTTGCTTCACAACATTACCACCACTGAAGAAAAATGACTGTGGATGTAGGGGCTGTATTTGTAAATACTGCATTTGTGCAGAATGACATGATGATTTAGCACAAAAGAACAGAGAAAGAGGGCAGTGATGCATACCTTTGCCTAGCTCACTTCTGTAAGACTGGCTTGTTTTTGTTCTTGGAATAACATGTGATCCTATTAATTGTGAGGTTATTCAATTCAATAGTGAAGCACAAGAAGCCAACTCATTGTATAATACATACATAAATTATATTCCAATAGTTTTAACATCCTAGTGCTGTCTTGCTTGGCTTTTAAATGATCAACAAAATGAAATGAAGTGATTTTCATTCTAGTTCTCATTAGTCTATAGAAAACCATCAAGTATGATGCTACCAACAAAATTAAAGCTAACCCTTCATTATCAAAAATCTACTTACTACCTTTTTTCTTCAAACCAATTCCTCTCCTAGTTTCTGTGGGCAATATCTTTACAGAATGGACAATGGTAAAAGTTAACAAGTTTTACTGGAACAGGAATGCAGATGACGGAACTAACTTATGTCACACAGAAGTTGAGAAGTTCACTGCTAATTCATAGGCTAAGAGTGAGAACCACCTAACGAAAAGATTAAGCTATCAGGGTCCAGACAGGCAGATAGTGTCGCTCATTTACACCTAGTAGCAACCTTCTGACTTATTTTTCTAGTCACCTACTAGTTAACAAAAAGCAAGTCTTCTTCTGAAAGAGCTGCTCTGTTCATTCTCTTTGGGGTTCAGTTCTTTGGGCTCTCAGTTCTCCATAACTTCATGGCTTCCTGCTTCCCTAGCTATGTCCAATAGGTGACACGCTGGTAACATCTGTAAGATCAAAAGCTTCCTCCTGTACATCTCTTGTACTCCCAACTGTGACAGCAACTCGCAACTTTGTGCATGATTCAGTCCCATCAGCTGCTTCCAACTGCCTGGGAATCTTTTAGAAACTTCTCATCAAGTCTGTGTGACATTGCACCTGGTCAAGTGTGCTCAGCCACTCAGTGTCACACTCGCTGCCTTCGGGTACCTAATGGGAGGGTATAGAGAAGACAGATCCAGGCTCTTCTCAGAGGTGCACAGTGAAGGGCCAAGAGACAATGGACACAAGCTGCAACAAAGGACATTGATTGCTTGTTATGAAGAAATTTCTAATCATGAGGTTAGCCAAACCCTGGAATAGGTTGCCCAGAGGGACTGTGGAATCTCCATCCTTGGAGACGTTCAAAATTTGAGTAGACACAGCCTGAGCAACCTGGTCTAAGTTGGCCCTGCTTTGAGCAGGGTTTTGGACCAGATGACTTCCAGATGTTCCTTCCAACTTAAATTACTCTATGTATAAGAAAAATGAATACAGAGATTGCCTTGGAGAAGTCAATGTGAAAAAATGTGTCCAATCTTAAGAATTTCTACATGAGTGCTAGGAAGTTGCCTTGATGATTTCCTTGATAATCCTTTTATTTTTGAGTAACAGTATTTTACCATAAGGAGACAGGCTTAGAGTGTTCACTACAGCCTGAAAAAATGCCTTTGGCACCCTCTCCTCCATTACACTTACATGGTAAACAGATTCTTTTACCATTTAGAGAGGACTTATCTCCAGCCTAGCTAAGTGATGAACTTATCAAGCTAGTCACTTATCTGAAGTGTCTGCAATATTGAAAAATTATGGGTTTTTTTTTCCTCTACAGGTAGATAGTCAGAACCTAAAGTTCATGGGTTTTTATCTGCTGATAGATCTGGCTTCTTGGTGTTAAAGAATGTTCAGTTTTGATGAACTTAATCTTGAAATAGGATAAAGCAGAAATAAGTCAGACCCAGAGACAGACTAAGATAACCTTTACAAACTACTGACTTCAGAGTGTATATGAGTAAGAAGAGAGGTTATTAAAAATATACACAATATTGAATGGTATAAAGAAGACAGTTGAGGCATGTGTATTTACTCTTTTTCATAATACTAAAATAAGACAAATTTCAGCAAAACTCAGGTGGAAGAAGTGGCAGTGGGAAGAAATCAAAGGAAGTTTTTTGATTAGCATATGACTAAACTGAAAGTTCATGACATAAGATAAAATAAGGGCTGGGAATTCAGGAAGATTCAAGAGATCGTATATAATTTACCTGCTCAGGTCATGGATTATGATAGCTTATGCAGTACATGAGGACTTAACCGTCTTCTATGTATTCATTGTCCTCTGAATGTATGGCTCTTGACAGTGGACAAGTATGGCTATCAGTATGGCAACTCAGAGYCCTTTACTAGGATTCCTGTCTACAAGAAGAAGTAATAAAAAAGTCTATACATTAATTTTATGTACATTTACACACTGGAAAGCTATTACAGACAAACATGTTGATTTGTTTTATAAGGTGACGCATGGTAAATAACAAAAGAAAGAAAATGGAAAAATCATGGGCTGAAGCTTATTCTACCATTAATAGCAGAAACGGAGTAAAACTAGTAATGAATATCTTCTTCTAAAGTTATTTGTCCTAGACAGATCCAAAACTGTAGGGGTAGCAATGTAAAGTTATGTCTGTAAAATTTTGTTATCTTAGTGTCATGGTTCAATAGCGTATCAATAAATTGCTGCAAGAAAGCACGAATTCTACATTTTATACATGTGTTCAAAAATGAATGCTATACCAAGACTCCAGGATTAAGGAAAAAAGCACATGCCACTATTTAGCAATGGTAAAATGAAGGAATTCCTCCTGTTGCCTTTACAAGTATGTAAATATTTTAGAAGCCTAATTGCAAATAAATATTTTACTCTAAGTTTCTCCTCAATTTTGTAACTCTATCCTACTTCAGGCCTCAATCTTGGAAAACTGGCAAGCATATGAAATCCTAGACTTTAGGATGTGTTCACTTTAACGGTCCCATTGATTCAACCATGTCTTTCAGTTGTCTGGTGAATGCTCCACTCACTCCAGCCCTAATCCATTGACCTAAAAATGACTAGATGAAGCATGCCTGTTGTTTAGAAATTATCTGGAGAGATTATTTTAAAGCTCCTCAAGAATGCCAAACCTCTGAAAAGTTCCCTTTTTGATGTTGCAGCTCATGTAATCCCAGCATCTCTGTTGTATCAAATCAACCTGTGACATACACTTTAGAAAAGCACTTAGGCAACTTGGATGATAATTTTTCATTAAATAAGTTGTAGTTCATATGTGTATTTTTATATGGACCGAGCAATGTAAGTGTTCTTCCTTGGAGGTGTTTGGAGTAAAAACAAAACCAAACCATGTTTTATATTTAGTGGAGAGGTTTGCAGTTTTAAATCAAGACAAGTTTCCCGGTGAAAACGTTCTTCTACTGAGTTGCAGGGTTTCCAGGTCACAGAGCAGATTCAATGCTGTCAATAGTGAAGAGACTTTTTAAGACCTGGCTGATGTCACTGAGCTTATGTTTGATTAGGTATAAAGTCTTTGCAGGATTTTTAATCTTAGAAATAAATACTTCTGATATGTAGACCATCTAGATTTATTTAGCATTTGTATTTATTTGGAGGCTGGACAACTTCCACTCAATGCAGTTTGTTTACAAAGCTATTATTCCAGAAGCATCCGTATGGCTTTAAGAGACACTTAACTCCTTGCAAATGTTTAGCATAGCTGCTGCTTTGCTGTTGCAGTAAACACAGGTGGATCAAGGCTTAAAAATCCCTTTTGTTGAAGAAAGAAGTAACAAAGAAGACATGCAGAGAATCTCCCCCACACTTCCAAATGCATCTTTGAGCTGCTTGGCCTAAGTTCTAGGTATTTTTAATTTTCTTTACTCACCTCTTGTATTCTATTTATACCAGCACTCAGTAGGTATTTATTCTGCCAACAGTTTAAACAACTGAAGTCAGCAGATAGAACAGATCGCATACATTCTTGGCATGGCTTATGTGGCCCTGCCGAGAACATGGGGCCCAATTCACTTCCCTCTACTTTTTCTTCTTTTGAACTGTATTTGCCAAAGCTAACCATCCTTTAGAGCCATCTAATTGTTTTCCTTTTCCAAATGAAGAAGAAAAAATCCAGATGCAGAATATTGTAACAAGATACAAAATTAAAAAGTATGTTTTCTTAAAACATAGATATGAAGGGCTTTGCAGGGCTGAAGACTTCTAGTATTTAAATTCTAAATTTTGGATGTGCTTCAAATAACTGAGTATTTTCAATGTACTGCGTATAGTGTTTATTACAAACAGTATTTTAGCAAATGGCTTCCATTTTAGTTAGGACATGAAAGAGAATAAAAAATTAGGAGAAAATAGATTTGATTATGACTAATTCTTCTATATCCCTATAGAGTAGCAAGATGCATATAATTACCAGTTTTTAATGATTGGCTTCTACATTGATTGGTTTCCAGGATACAGTGCAAGGAGGTTACACGCAGATGCTGTGATTAGGACAGGATTAAACTTGTCAGAGGTAGAATTTAAAGGAATCTGTAACCGTTCATGATTGATTCTAATAAAAAGGATCATTTCAGGCTAAAAGCAAGTGAAGTAAAGCTTTTTTCCTTTCCTGTCAGTACCCTTAGCTCCTGAACACAGAAGCACAGTTCTTCAGCTCATCAGAGCTAAACTATGTAGAACCCAACAAGTGGGACTTGSTCTGGAAGCAGGGCCTGCCTGTGTACTGGCAAAGCCAGTGGTGGGTTTGCCTATATCTGCCATAAGTACCAGAAGGGGAGAGCAGAAGGGATGCAAATGAGTGTGCCCTGTGCCACAGAGGATCTTGAGTCTTGCTTGTACACTGCTGTGACCAATTCAGCTCTTCCCAAGCATGTCTATGTATGGCCATGTCTGTGTAGTAATTTAGCTGGAATCCTTCAATAATTTACTAAAAGGTCCTCTATAATTTCATATTTTTCACCATTTTAACTACTTTGGTTTGAACACGGTGAACTTAAAGTAACATAACTTTCTAAGGGGGATGCAGTGGCAGCAACTTGCAATGGGTTGACCAGAGTTACACTCTGTATGCAACATCTAAAATAGGCACATCTTGCTGAAATAATAGTTGAGAAATGTGCTCATAAATGTGAACCATACCATGTGAACAGCTGTACTATATAACACCACAGTCTACCGGTATAATACACCCACCCTTCGTTAACAGTTAATCYACATACTGGAGAAAATCCACCATTGCTGATATGACTGTACAGCATACAGTCTACACATATGACAGGGATTACACACACAGTGGTGCAGTTAGGGGAACATGCCCTATCCTTGCATGACTTAAATATATCAACAAAAATCTTTAATGGTATAAAACTGAGTGGCAGAGTGTGAATTAAATGTTAAGCCCAGGCTACATAGGCTATTCTTAATGTAATTCTTCCATGTGTGGTGGCTCTCTTCCAGAATAAGTTGTTTACTTATGTCAGTGTGGGGTTCCTTATTTCTAATAAACAGGCACTACCCGTGTTTTTTACTCTGAAATAAGAGCTCACCACCAAATTTTACTAAATAGCTAAATCAAAATAACTAAGTCTGTTTGAATTCCTCTGTTCTTACTCTGACATAAACAGGTACAAATTTTGTCTGCCCTTCACAGCCTTCCTAGCAGATAGAAGATGTGATGCTCCAAAATGTTGCTATGAATTATTTTAATTATAGTAACTGGTGAAAAGTAATAGTATCTCCATTGTCTTGGAAATGATGTTTCTCAGATGGGTCTGTATGTGGACAGAAAGTGATGCTGTTTTAGTTAGAATTGTTTTAGCAAGAATTTTGAGTTTAAAGAACTAAATAATGAAATTAAGGTTAAAGAAATGTTTGCACAGGTACAGATGTCCACATGGCCAGATAGCAGCTCAGAACAGCAGAAACAAAAAAATTCCAGGAAGTATCAAAGAGCTTGGTCTTACACCACAATCTTTTGGTGATTTGGTAATATGGTCCAGGATATCTTAAAGTGGGATCATAGGCATGTGTGCCTGCAAAAATTTCTAGCAAAGATGCAACTCACTGACAGAGAAAGAAGACCCTGCAGGCAAAATTCAGTGTAGCTTCCTTTAGCTCCTGGCATGCTCACTCTGTTATCAGTTGCATCCATATCTCACAGGTGCCTTAATCAGCATCAAAAGTTTAAGCCATCAGATGTATCTGTCCTCAGATTCCAAACTCTCTAGGCAAGAACGGAAATGGAGAATGTTTTTGTTCCATGTAAAACCTTCCCCAGCACTCATATATCATTGTGTCATAAACTAACAGTCTTAAAACTGTATGGGGATGGGTTTGTGTCTTGCTGTATGAAGGTGACCACACTGCTTAAAGAGTTTTTCACTTCCTGTGCCTTGGCACATATGGTTGCAGCACAACTGAAGATTACAGAGAAAACAACAACAGCAAAACCCACCTGAGTCTGAATGTTGAGAGCATATTTCTGGTTGGGGGGGGTGTCTGTGAGTGAATAAACACTCTTTAACCAAGTTGCTGTGCTGACTCCTTCCTGCTCTTCTCCTGTTAGAGCAGGACCTGTCTGATTTGCAGAGAAGGTGGGGAGTAGGAAGGCAACTGGAATTGTACAATACAGATTTCTTTAGAATTCACTGGCATGCTCCAACCATGYTTTGTTTTAAGAGTGTCTAACTTTATCTGTAAGCTTTCAGGATAGGAAATGTATCTGTGTTGGACAAATACCACATACATCTCTGTTAAAATAGGAGGAAAAACTTTTTCTTGGTGGATATTCTGCTGTTTGGCTAGGCCTCTGATAACCTTAAATTCTTCAGAAAAAAACAGTATACAATGAACACTCCAGCTGTATAAATTGCACTTGAAATCAACTGCTGTCAATATACTGCAGTCTAAATTAGAAGGCTTTCTAGTAAAAAAGATTCCTACTACATCAACCACAAATGTATCAATGGTGCTGTTGCTAACTGTACACAATAAGCCAGACAAAAGATGCCTGCCGTGCAAACATCATCTCTGTTGAAAAGAGATCTGCTGTATTTTGTCCTGCTGAAGTGCAGAGAGAAACTGTTCCACAATGTCTGGGCTCTAAACAACTAAAATGCTAGGGTTTTTTTTCCTTTCAACTCCTTTCCCTTTTTCACTGTGAGCTAACTTTCCAGTCTTTCAGCCAAGTACGTATCAAAAGAGGTTACATTTAGTATCTGGCATTGCTTAGAAAGTTGGTATTTTTATTTCCGGAGCAGGGTTATCACAGAAGCTCAATTTGAGATGCTTCAATTTAAAACTGAAGGAGAACTGTTAGGAAGTGTACTCTTACAAGACTCTCCAGATAAATATACTAGAAAAGTGCCTGCTCAGTAGTCCTCTCTGCTCTCTTACACTTGTGTGTCCTATGCTGCTTGAGTTTGCCCTCTTAAGAAACAGTATTTGATAGCATTACACAAGACCTTTCTGAAGTTTAAGATTGTTGTTCCCTCAGGGTGCTTCTGAGATTGAGTTTTATCTCATGAGACTATCCTGTGAGATAAAAGGGTAATTAAAGCAAAATATCAGGAGATTGCCTTTATTTTAAGTTTGAAGCAGCACAACTTAAGCTCTCTTAATAAGTCAATTCCATTGAAGAGGTCTCCGGGCTGAATGAATAACCCCCTTTCTAGAGTGTGACACGGAACATCAAACCGCAGGCTCAAGCGGGAATGCAGGAGTTCAAGGTCCTTAGTAAAAGCTTGGGGCTCATTAGCTTTTTGCCTGGAGAAGCACATTTTCTCGAAAACCCCGGTGCTAGTTTGAACTCCTGTCTTGAACTTTTAGGCTGAAGCCGGCGTTACTTGAGGAGCAGCCGCGCTCCCGAGTGCCGTGGCGCGGGTACCACTGATCTCCCGCTCCGCTTGCGCGCCGCCCGGCAGCAGCTGCTGCGCAAAAGCGCGGTGCTGCCGAGCCTTGCTGCCGGCGGCCGCAGCCCCCGCGCCCGCA